>NC_060162.1:29786127-29803840 GCF_021292245.1 Micropterus dolomieu | reverse complement strand
GAGATTTCACATGACTTTTAATCAAGAATGTACAGATATTTACATGTACATTCCTCCCACGGGCAGTTCAAAACCAGAATATCTCATAGATCTCCAATATGCTAGCTGGAGCTCACGTTTCTCACTGAACAACAGAAAGTAGGAAAGTGGTAGCTCTGTAAGAGGAAATGAAAGAGAAGAGGAGGCATTACAGCTGTTCATTTGTTATGATGTGTTGAGTGTTTATTATAAAATTGGTTAAGACTACACTTCATCACTTCAAGCTACACTTTTTATTAAATTTTTTCTAAAAATTAGGCACTTTAGTTTACTTAAATTTAGAATTTATATTTGAATAGTTATTATTTATTATCCCTCCAGTTTGATGTGAAAACTGACTGAAATATTATTTGATTTGACAGTCCGTTGTTGACTAAAAACATGTGTTGATACAACTATAGGTTATAGTACTGAATGATAACGCAAGTTCGTTGTTTTGATGTTCCAGACCTTTGCTTCAGGAAATTGTCTCTAACTAGACCTCTTTGAAATCTAATTGAATACCCCTGCTCTAGGGAGCACTATAAGCAAGGTCAACACGTTTCGCCTACAGAGTCTTTATAGCCACGTGTTCGGGGGATTATGCTGTATCTCATGGTATAGGTATAGCTGATACAGTCTTGTGCTCCCTAGATCGATACGTGAAAAACTGCTCCAAATACAACCTAACAAATATTTGCGAAAAATGCTAAAAAGAGTCATGTTAGAGAGTCATTTACTTTAGCATGGCCGATCAACAATTAACTGATGTGGCATGCCTCCCTGAGGGGCTATGCAAACTTTGGTGCAATTAACCCCTAGGTGGCGCTATTTAACATGAAAAATTTGTTCCTGTATAACCACAAGTCAGATTGACATGGAAGTTGAGCCGAATTGTTCAAGACGGTCCCCTGGCGTCGGGGGGCTTAGACCCCCACTTACAACTACTTGCAGTTCTAGTTAGGGGTCCGAGCCCGAGTGGGCTGGGAACACGCGATTGCAAGGCATCGCGGTTCCCAGTACCAGCGGAGCCGGGAACCCTATTGGAACTGCTAAAACCCATACTGCAGCCTACACAGTAAGTGCTACAGACACGAAACTCATAGGGTAGGTCCACACCACTGCAAGTACCGCAAAAATCTGCACACATCTACCACTAGGAGGTGCTATATATGCATTTGGCCTTGGAACTCACGCATACAAGGGCGCATATTTAAAACCTTATGTCCATGCGTTTGGGGGATCGACCTGAATCTCCTGGTAAAGGCCATGCCCATTTCCTAGACTCTTTTTTTCCGCTACATCGCAAAAACTGAAAAACCTATTTTAATTAACTCCTCCAAAGCGGCAAGTCCAATCAGCACAAACTTGGCATGGACCATCTCTGGACCAAGCTGATAAAATTTTGTAGAGGAAATTTTGATCCGACAAAAAGATTTCCCGATTATAGGCTAACAAATATTTGCTAAAATGTTAAAAAACAGGAAGTGACGTCATATCTTAAGTTTGGAATGGTCAA
The DNA here is from genome assembly GCF_021292245.1 of Micropterus dolomieu. Lineage (NCBI taxonomy): Eukaryota > Metazoa > Chordata > Actinopteri > Centrarchiformes > Centrarchidae > Micropterus > Micropterus dolomieu. The sequence goes on along the minus strand of NC_060162.1, from coordinate 29,802,303 downwards.
TCAACACCAAACTTGAGGACCTTATGTACCATGCCCCCCTGAGGGGTTGTGCAAAATTTGGTGCAGTTAGCCCCTAGTTGGCGCTATTTACATTCACTTACATTCATTTTATATCTCAATAACTACAACTCCGATTGATACCAAATTTGGGTCATTTGTTCCCCATGGGCCACTGATGATACCTAAAAACTTTGATGCAATTCAGCCTAAAGGTGGCGCTATAGTCGAAGCTCAAATACCGTGGAAACACCCCATTCATTTCAATGGAATTTCGAACCAACGCACATTTTGCCTCATAATTACTATAATTACTATTGCCACTATATCTCACAATCATAAACCTTATGTCTACGTGTTTGGGGGATACTGCCAATTCCTATGGTATAGGACACGCCTTTGTGTGATGACGTTTTCACTATCACTAACTATAAAAACTATTTTAATTAACTCCTCCAAAGCGGCAACTCTGATCACCACCAAACTTGGCACAGACCATCTCTGGACCAAGCTGAAGAAAGTTTGTAGAGGGAATTTTGATCCGACAAACAATGTCCCAATTATAAGCTAACGAATGTTTGCGAAAACGCTGAATACAGGATGTAATACGCTGAATACAGGATGTAATACAGGATGTAATATCTTACGTATGCAATGGCCAATCTAAACCAAACTCGGGGACCTTTTCTTGTCGACTCACGCAACCTCTGCTGAGCGAGGGGGCGGCTGGCGCTGGGGGGCTTGGACCCCAGTTACAACTGCTAGCAGTTTTAGTTTATAATTGATTCTGTATTAATGTATATTGTCTGCTATGTAGCAGAAGGGAGTTACAAAACACAATTTAACTATTATAACTATTACTACTATTATAACTATTATATTGTGACAATAAACCTACCTACCTTTTCTCAGTGATATTACCAGGTGCATATTCACTGCTGGGATTGAGACCACCCATTGCTGAATGGAAATTTATCAGCCCAAAACTTTTAATTGAATAGACACATCACAGACACTGACGCATCAAATCCCTGGCAGGACTACAAGTAAAACAGTCTGTTTAGATCACGCTGTAGCAGAAAAAGTGTTGGCATAAGTAATTCTTCCTTCTCTGTGGATGAGTTGTGAAAATATGTTTCTATATTGTATTTTGTAGTAACAGTATGTAAATGTTATAATATTTAGCTTTTGACCACAGTGCTGAACAGATGGACCAATTCACTGAAACAGTTCCCCACTTCTATCTACTTGCCTCGAGACAGCTCTCCCTCCCAGTACTGATACAAGCCCATGAGCTTTAGCTCTGCAGTGATGAGAGGGTAGGATGTGAGTGCAGCTGACTGCAGATGGAATAAAGCTGGATTGATGGCCTTTGGTAATGGAATGAAATAATAGAAAGAAAAAACAAAGGTAAATGAGGACAAAAGCAACTGTTTCCCCTTTCTGGAGGCCTGAAATGTTGCTGGCTGCTCATCAACTGTTGATGATTCAAACTATTCTTCCTTAAAACAGCCTTGGGGCAGATACAGTGTTCTTGTTATTCTAAAAACATTGGAAATAAGATTCCTTTTATTCATTTAGACTGATGATATATTGACGAGAGAGAGAAAGAGAGAGAGAGAGTGAGACAGAGAGAGTGAGAGCAGAAAGTTTACCAAAATGGCACTGAATGGAGGAGTGGGTTTTGATAAGCGGGACCTAATCGCTCATGAAGGAAGGAAGAAAGAAAGAAAGAAGATCTTGCACGTTTTGTGCTCGGGCCCTAATAATTCCTTCAGTTTCAATAGGGACCTCGCAAAGTTCATGCTTACCTTAGAATGAGCCATTTGCGGATGGAATCATAGAATTTGATAATAAAAATGGAATCAGCTGTTAAATGTTACAGGATCTGCTAAAATGTGGTTGCAGTTTATCACAGCACTTAAAGAGGATGTTATGCTTTTAGGCTTTTTCCTCTCCTTTTTTGAGTTATCTACCTTTTTTGTGCATGTAATAGGTTTGCAAAGTGAAAAAGCTCAAAGTCCACCCCATAGTGAGTTCCCATCTCCCATAGAAAACTCTGCTCTGAACTGCCTGAAAACAGCTTGTTTGTAGTCCAGCTGTTTCCCTTTCATCCCTGTGACATCACAGGGATGAAAGCAAAATGCGCCTCATATAACGCTCGCCAAGCGGCTACTCCGACACGCCCTCAAAAACACCGGTGGAAAAACAGTGAGCTGCAGCACACAGCTCTCCTCTCCCTTCCAAACACTAGCTACCCTCCAGGCAGTCAGTGGACATAAAGTTGTTACTGAGACAGAGCTCAGTTAAAACTTTATGGATGAAAGATACTTTTGTTACAGATTAATAACTCACCACTCTGAAACGCTTGCTCCAGTCCATGTTGCTAAGCTGGTAAGGGGATATACAGCTGAACCCAAGCCGCGTTTACCGGCTTCTTGCTGACCCGCCCTTCTCTGCTTCTGATTGGCTAGTAGTTCTTAACTAGGAACTGCGCATGTGCAACTCCCAACAAAGATCATTTAGAGACAAGATGTATCACTCCATAGCTAAAACGAAGCCTTCAACACAGGGAGGAGCTGCAGCAATGTGCAGTGTGACATTTACTCAAGTACTTAAGTACAGTACTAGCATGTAATAGCAATAGCATTAATAATAGCATGGCTATTGCTTCTATTTGCTATCATAACATCACTAAGCTTACAGAGTTAATAGCTAAGATCTGGGAACACAGCGACATAGCTACATCAAAATTCAACAGGTCAAGAAACATGAGAAGTGAGATCAGACAGGTTGAAAACAAATCAGCAGTTTATCCAGATGATCAAAACTTTGTTTGAATATCAAACCGAATGCGATTGCATCTGAAATGTTGCTAGTAATAGTGTGATGTGTATAAAAGTGATGGATGTATAAAAAGGATGGTTTGGGTGATAATTTTACTGTTCACCTTAGTTTTCTCTTCCAAATAAGTTTGACGAACCTGCAGATTTGTCAAATATCCCTATTAGTTATGCACATTACTGTATATGGAAATAAAGAGGAATGGTGGCGGTGCAGAGATATTGATAAACACACACACTCAAAAATCCCTTGGCTCTCAGTACCATCTGCATTTCGAGCAGCAGCCAAGCTCTGGCGTTTACACAAAAGGAAAAACAGAGATGTGAGCCCAGCTTCCCATCCTGGTCAAAGCAGAGCTCTCCACAGAGCAGGCTACAGATGACTGATGTCAACAAGCAGCTCTTTAATTATAACGTCTTTATCCTTCATTTAAGGATGTACTGCAACTCTCTGAATGACTCAATAAGTGTGTGAGGGCAAGGCAGGAAGGAAGGATGAAACAGTTGACCTGGAGATCAAAACCAGCTTGAATGGTTCTTGCAATAGTGATTAAAAGCCTGAAAATAAACACTGAGGATTGATAAGAGTATACTCAGCCTTAGGAATCAATGTTGCATTCAGGGTATGTCATGACTACAAGAACAATGTAAACAGTTGGTCTACAGGCAAGTGAATTGTATACTTTGCAGATTGTAAAGCTGCAAACGGAAAAATTATCTTTTTTATATAGCTGATAGCAAGAGCAGTGGACCAACAGTAGATCTCTGTTGCACATTACCTATAGCTGGAGTGCTTGATATAACACCATCAGCCACACCAACTTCTACCTGTAAGGTCTATCATCTAGTGGTCTTGGGGTCCTGGAGTTGAGGTCACAGCCTCCAAGAATCAAAATGCCAAAATGCTACTCTTAGCATGTGCATGCATTAGTAGTGACTGCTGAGGTAGCTGGTTTCACATGAGACAATTTCCACCACACATACACTCTAAAAACCACCTGCTTGAATAGAATGGTGTCTCTGTCATTGCCCTGGTTATGGCACTATTTAACATTGAAATGACAAATTAATAACAACATTTTGCTGCTGCTGATGGAGAGCGGCGCCAGTGTCGAGCCAGAGCCGGGGCGAGCACCATAACCGGGCTCAAAAGCCTCTATGGACATAACATTAGCTAATTAGCGGGCATGTTTTCACTATTTGTAGTAGCTTGTTTCTTATTTCACCGTTTTAAATATACTTCATTCTCCACCTTATTTAAGTGTCACTCACTTATTGAATCTGCCTCCTTCAGTTCTCTTCACAATCCCAGACCTAACGTAATGTTACCTCTACTGCAAACAAGTCTCCGTGCCCCGCTTCTTTCCTTCTCTCTCCCTGTATATCTGCTCCGGTGACATTCTCCATCAGTAGCCTACATTGTATAAAGTGTTGCAGACTTTGTGAGCTAGAGACGCAGAGGGAAGGGCGGGGCTGCGCAGTGAGGGAGAGAGAGGAGCAAACATTGGTAGGACTTCATATAGGTGGAAGCACCTACGACCGATCTCGGCATGCAAGCTTTTGTAACACCACACCCCACACATCCTTGTATTCTGTCCCCAATCCTCATTCCAATTCTGTTATCACCACTCTTTAATAGACTACAATGCAATCTTGCAGGGGTAAAGGCAGCATGCCTACAAGCACACTGGGCCAAGTTTGAATATCCCAATGGATTATTCAGTCTTCATCATTCCTGATCAAAAGGCAAACTATTTTGCGACTAGTAAGTTACTATTATGTAGGTATGGCTTTCTCAAATGTCAGAGTCAATGTCAAGTATTTGATTGATTAGTCCTACCCCCCAAGAGATAGAGATAATGAACAGCAGCTTTCTCCCAGAATGTATGTGTCTGTGACAAGCATCCAAAGCCTGATGCACTTGGACAACCAGTCTGTTTATCTAAGGAATAACTACTCAAATGACATGAAGTGAAATGATACATGAAATGTGGCAAAAAAGCAGCCCACATAAGTGTGAATCTAGCCTAAGACTTCTGCTGAATTATGGTGCATTCATGACGCCATCTGCTTCAGTTTTTACAATTGAAGCTTGGTAACAAGCCTGTAAATACTTCAAATAAATGAGCAGGACTGCTTTACAACAATGTTGTATTTATATAATTGTATTATATAATTAAATATTTTATATCTCTTTTATACTTACATACTAGGTCACATGTAACAATTGATCTCCATCACAAGTGAGCAAGGTATGATGCTGATGAAGGCTGTAATAAGATCAACTTTGGTTACTTTGTCTATAGAGGTTTTTCAATTGAAGTTACAGAAACTGTGCTACATGGCAGTATGCATATTTTGATATTGTGATGTAAAATTACCTATATATTATATTTTATGTCTATCACCAATTCCTAATGTTAAGTACCAAAAGCTGGCATCAAATGTATGTTTACCAAACACTTGATATTGACAACTTCAGCTTATTTTACAAAAGAATATATAGACAAAATATGTTTATTTTGTTTAGAATAAGGTATCTGTGCAAAGTTCTGCACTTCTATGTGTGGAGTGCAAGGCTGGAGGCTAGACACCAAATATCAATGCTGTGCATATTCTATATTTCCATAATAATCTATTGCATGTGATCTGGCTGACTGAATTATGGCTGAATTTGTTTTAGAAATAAATATCTCATTTAAAATATATCAATTATTTTGACTCTTACTGCATTTGCAATGGTCTTTTTAACATCGGTATTCTCATTCTCATTGAAAAACATTAAAATGAATTATGGTGTGATTTTTGCAGGGATCTGTTGACACACATTACACTTAACAATTACTGTGCCTCCTGCGATTTGAAAATTGCAGTAGGCCATTTTAGGTAGGTAGGTACATTTATTGTCACAGTATAACAGGTTATATAAAGAAATTGAGAACTCCCTTCTGCTACATGGCAGAAAATATAAATTCATATAGATTGTAAATATGGTAAATTGAAATAAACATTATTCTATTATCAATAAAGCAGTGCTGAGGATGAATTTGAGTTGAGAGATTTGCGATTTCGCTACAATTTTAAATGACTATTCAACCCTAGACTGAATTACAAAGAAAGACCTCTGTAAATATCCTTACTACACTTACTACTTAAATGTGTCATATGTGCTACACCTGAAATAATGATTGTAACAAGGAAAGAATAATTGAGTTTTTGTTCTGTTCGAAAGAATAATTCCAAAATGTTCATGAAAACTTTCACTGCTTAGTGCTCACTTTGGTCCCTGGAGAACTGAGGGTCAATGCAAACAGTCCTCACTTTGTAACATTCCATTTCCCTACCCTGGTATTAAACAGACCCTGCTGCAGCAGTGTTGAAACTTCCCCTTAAATTATCACATGACTGATGCTCACAGGCCGTGAGGCTGCACTGAACACCCACCACGCTGCATGGCAGAACTAAGGGGCTTAAAACCAGAAGGTACAACCATTAACATACTCTACTCTTTAATACATCTAAGAGGCCTGACTGTTGCCATGAGTTCCCTAACACTAACTTCTGGAGGAAAGACTGGCTGAGAAAAGTTAGTTTGGAAAAAGAAAACACTGATTATCAGATTTGTTGCAAAAAAATCAGGAATTAACCTGATGTATACAATGTTACCCTGACCAATAGAAAAGATGGACAAAACTACACAAATAAGACTTCAGTTGTAATAAACCACAATAATATTATAATCAACAAATTCAACTTATAGCCGTGTCTCATTCAAAAGTCCCCGGATCTCTTTTCAAGGAACTAAAAGCTTCTTCAGCTCATTGTTGTGTGCGTTTCCACCATGGTCTAAAGATCTGGGTGAAAGAATGGATTAGCACACGTAGGTAGCAGGGATTGTCTGAGCTACAGAGAGAGCTAGAGGGGAGTAAAAAGTGTTTTGTGGTGAAAAGAAGCTGCCTGCTCTCATTGGCTGGATGGGATGTCGAGTGGGCTGACTCTTCCAGATATTTGGCGTGCTAGATATCTGACAGACGTCTGCGATGTGTCAGCAACGTGTCAGAGTTGCGCCATGGAGCCGTTTTGCTGAGTCGTTGCGTAGTTCACACATGCCAATCGGCTGCCAATCGATCGCTGATTTACCCCTGATCACAGCCGCAAATGGGGCTTAAAATCGTGCAGTGTGAACTAGGCTTTAAAGAACTGGGAAACAATCTCAAAAATATGCCTACCAACTAATTTACACAATGTATATTCTTTGTTTAGCTAATCTATACACAAACAGAAATGTAAAATTACAATTTGTTATGTAATGGTTTACCAGTCTGCCCTGTATTTCTCAACAGCACAACTAGCGTTAAACAAATAAGATCCAGCATAGTGATTAGTGAGCTTTAGTGAGTATTGGTAGGTGATTTTTAACAGACACAACTGTACACTTTGATAACAGCTCAGAAGAGTTTTTAACTTACCTTCAGCTGTGGGTGCAGCTCCACTCTGAGCTTCAGACAGACCATCTGTATCCACTGACAGACCTGGATCACCTGCAGAAATTGCAATAGAGAATACAAGCGTTAAAATTAAAGCAGAAATAAAACAAGTCAAGTCTGACTCTGGGATGATATATTTATTATAATCAACTATATTATCAACAATATAAAAGTGTTGGACAAAAGGAACTACTTGTAGGGTAGGTTTCTCTTGAAGGTGGTGCTTGAAGGCCAATGGGCCATTAATATGAAAGAGCGCATCCTCGTGGGATCATAAATGTTATCAGTACCATTCAAGCCAATCCGTCAATTACGACATGAGAGCTCACAGAATGTCCAAAATGGAAAAGATTCATACTGTGGGGACAATGAATGTGCTGAGTAAATTTCATGGCAAGTTTACTATTTAAAGCCCCCCTCCAGTGTATTTTGACATTTCTATGATATTTCATATTTTTCATTTCCTTACAATGTTGATTACACACACATAGTTTGCCAAATATTTTTTTTACAAATGGCTTAATTTTGTGCTCAAAGTTGCAAAAGTTGCATAGTTGTTAAAACAGGGTGGTGACGTATGACTATAGTAATTCCATAAGTCATACGTCATTCTCCAAGCTTGCGCAGGCGCACTGTCATGCATGCGTTGTTTTTAGTTTCCTCCTCTTGGTTTAGTGTGCTGTTCATTTTCATTATGGCATTTGTGCGTACAGTGTTGGAGGACAGATGACAGAAAACCCGTCACACTTTCACCTGCTACCGTCTTATATACAGTCTGCAACAGGCATTTTACTGACGCCCGTTTTACCAATGCATCGACGAAGGCACCCCCCACACCCCCGCGGTAAAGTAAGCGCACCATAAAACGTAGTGGGAGTTATCGTGTGCAGTGCGTGACAGGACCATCGACTGTATGATTGATACGCGCACATTAGTTTCTATCATGGGTAAGTAATAGCTACTCCTGCCAGACAGTGAAGTGTACTAAACAGTGTAGTGATGTTAACAGCATATCATTAGTGAACACTCCAGCCACAGTCAGTTTTTGGTTGTCATGCTAATGTATTACGTCCGACTATTAACCACACCCCTATTCTCTGTTTGAGAAAGAATGTTAACGAAAAATGGCAGGAGGGGTGCTTTAATAGTGGTGACAGAATGAATGAATAGCAGTCCAGCCATATAAAGCTTCTAAAAATGTATTTTTAAAAAGTCTTTTCAAAATAGATAAAATTCATATTTTTGAAATTAGAACAGTGTGTATAAACAAATATTATTTGTTAAGTAACATTTCAAAGTGTTTAAATACATTTTTGTTTACGTTTTTTTAACTTCACAGCCCAAAAATGTCAGGTGGCGAAACCAAATATTTGTAACAATATATGTTTTTTCCTACTTATTGAAGTTATATCTTTGGCAAGTATTCCCTAGAGTGTCTATAAATTAAAATGCTCTGTATAGCACCTTTCTAGTCTTTTCGACCACTCAAAGCGCTTTAACACTACATCTGCATTCACCAATCATACACTGAGCCTAAGTGCTCAAACGGAAACTAACATTCACACTCATTCATAAAATCAGAAAAATCAGAGTTCAGTATCTTGCCCAAGGACACTTCGACACGCAACCAAGGGAAGCCAGGGATCGAACCGCCGACCTTCCGATTAACGGCCAACCAGCTCTACCTCCTGAGCCACAGGAGGAGGCTTAACAAATTATTATTTTTTGCTTGTGATTTGTATTTACAATTATCTAAGATTATAGCATTGTAGAGGCCAGTTATTTAGTATCTTTAGCATCCAATTTTACATTTATTGATGGAAAAATAATTATACAAAAATACAAATAAAATTTTAAATTTTCAATACAGTATCCATGATCATCTTTGTTTTAAACCATATGTTTGCTTTAACCTATTATTTATCGGTTTAAATCAATATTTTAGCTGGTCACCCCACCTGACAACATATTAGTAATGACAGCGAACATTCTGAAAAATTTTAATTTTCTTTTAAATACAAAAAAGGTGTTTTAGTCAACAGTCTCTATTGAAGTGATGAACTGATTAAAAACAGGATACATGATATCACATTCAGTAAAACAACTGGGTTAGTGCAGTGGATGTGTTATTAGATTGTAATTGAACAAATCATCAAATATGAAAAAAACATCAAATATTTTTGATGTTCCTCTCCCTGTGCTTTCACTGGTCTTGCTTCCACTGTTGCCTCACTTTTTGCTGTTCTGTTCTGGACCGCTGGCTAATTGGGATTTTCACAGTTTTCCCTCGATCTTCCTCCTCAGATAACTATAAATAGGGATGTTCCGATCACTTTTTTTGCCCCCGATCCGAGTCATTTAATATTTAGTATCTGCCAATTCCGAGTCCCAATCCAATAGTTGTATTTTACAGTTGCACAGTGGACTTCAGGATGGCTATGTTTAATTAAATTTCTATATCTCTGAGTGAACTCACTGTATTCTGTTTAGTGTTCATATTTTTATTTTTTTTTTATTTTTTTAGGTTCCCTATTAAATTGGTAGTATTGAACGCAGCTCTTCTGAAGCTAGTAAACACAACCTATTCTCATGAAAACGCTTAGTGAGTGTAAAACATTCTTAATTTAAAACAAAGTTGCACCACCTGTCCCATGCTTACGGTAGTAAAATTTGGTTTATTTGAAAGGTTTAAACATAACATCATGCCACAATATTTTATTAAATGAAATTAATATCCTTACAACACAATTTAAAATATTTTTTTAATCTGTTTATTTGCACGGACAGTTGCACCACCTGACATTTTGGGAGTTTTACATGCCAGAACATAAAGTAATATATATCATTATAATGTAGTGAAAATGTATTCATACAAAATGGGTTTTGTAGAATAAAGTATTAAATGTTGTGAATTGATTAAAATTACTTTAACAGAAAATAATTCACTCACCTGAAAAAAATATGCATGTCATGTCATTGACCCATTTTGCGATACCTTGTTATGAACGCCTAACAGACATTTTGACATGATGTGGAACTGTAGAAATAGTTGGGGGGTCACCCAAGACATGCTTCTCTAGGGACAATGAATGTGTAATGAATTTGATGACAATTCAGCCAGACACCTTGCTCCAGACCAGATGGCAGACAACACCATCTTTAAGTCGTCGGATCTGCCGGTATTGAAGTGGATGCGCCCTCAAGTCAGCTGATCATCTGACCAACCAATGGTGTAACTTCATCAATCACTACATAAGTCAGGGGCAGACTGTAGTCCAGCCAAAAAAAGCCCAAGGGGAGACAAAAGATCCAGGGTGAGACTCTTTAGCGTCTGAGCTTTGCCAACCTGGAACCGTATCCAGAACAGGCTACTGGACACAACCCTGTTAGAGGTAGGGCTGTTCTCTCACTTAAGGTTGCATAGTGGGATTATGTATGTTATGTTGGTCTGGTTGGTTGTGTTGCAATGTTAAAGCCAGCTCACCATATGATGAAGTCTCTGCATCTGATAATTGATATCTCAAGATATCACAGTCAGCATTACAAACTGGAGTCATAGAAAGACGTGGATGTCTGCAATGCAGGGCAGGTTTAATAAAAAGACGCTATTTGGTGCATTGTGGGAAATCTCATCTCTTTCTCCAGTGAATCCCCTAACTACATGGAAATGCAATACTGGGGTACACCTTTAATATCTAAGCTATGTGGTTTACCTGTCCACTTAATAGCTGTTCTCACTGTTATTTAATGTTCTTTCAGGAACAAAATCACTCTGTTGTTTCCATTTAGTTTGTAGTTGGTGACTTCTGTTTTAGATCTCTAACGGATGGGAGCAGTAGGCTGTGTATGACCACAGCAAAGTTAGTAAGTTTAGTGTTTTGTCCTTGCAGTGCATTGATAACTGCTATGATGTTTAGAAAACAGCACATGGATGTCTAAAAGTTTGGGCTGGTCAGATGTTCTTGATTATCTTGGAGGATATAGATTTTAAAGAAAGACTAGAGATGATCTCCGGGGCATGGCCAAGACAGAGTGCATACAAATCCAGCCTCTGCAGCCGAGACAGAAATATTTAGGCTAGTTTCTCATACTTAAGGAGACTTTTCTCCATGTCTACCTACATCTATGACTGGATTAAACTCGCTAATGTCCTCAGCACCACCAATTTCCTCCACTACCCACATCTGTCAAGCACATGGTCTGTATCACAGGGACGGCAAGAGCCAATGCCAAGTCAAGTCGATCTATTAACTGAGCCATACGCTGTGTCTGCTCACATGTGCCTGATTAGCTCCGAGTGAGAGCCAGGCCCAATCATAAAGAGCCAGAGTATCCATTGTGAGTATGTGCAAAAGCTCAGTTTGCCTTACAGCCAGACTGGGTGAGGTGGTAGAGAACAATGAAACAATCAGACTTTCCAAAGATCTCAGTATGCTTCAAATAAACTAAGAAAATGTTCCTTTGGCCATGTGGATAAAGCACACCTTTCAACAGACCAGGAGCTATAGCTGAAGAAAGAAAGCACTATGAAGCACTTAGAAGTAGGGCTGAACGATTTTGGAAAATAATCTAATTGCAATTTTTTTTTAACCAATATTGTGATTTAATATGCAATTAAGTATCAAATTATAATAATATGAGAAGGATAATTTGAGAGTCAAGTCATGGCATTAAATAATATGATATAATATCATCAGGTCGGCCTACCCATCACCGATAACTGTGTCATCAACTTATAGGATCTTATCTGCTCATTTTGTTTAAATGATTGTTTATCATTTTTAACACAGTGTCAATTATTAAATAACTATTGTATTGTATGTATTTTATTGTATTATATTAGTTTATTATTTAAGGATGCCTAACAACATTAAGCAAAGGGACTGCCAATGAAAACTAGCCTGTGGCTAACTCAGGTACATTTAAATTTATTTTGAATGTTGATCAGTGTACATTGTCCCTTTTCAAATAAATAAAAAATAAAAACACTGAAATAACAATAATTGATTTAACAGCGTTACCAGCAGTAGTGTATTTTCGATTCGTGCAGCTGTGTTCATGAGTGAGAGGGAGAGAGAGCGAGAGGAAGTGCAGCGCGAATGCGCTACGGCGCTCTGCAATCAAATACGGTTTTAAGTAGGCCTAGTAAAGAAAACGATAATCAATATGTGGCGGTCAGCATTGATATTGTGGTGGGCCGCCACAAATAAATGAACGAATGGATATCTTTTCCTAAATGGATTATAAATATTAATAAAATAGATTACAGTCTCGACAACTTAACATTTGCACATCTATGAATATTTGCTGCTAGAAGGTGCAACTTTTTCAGCCATCTGTAAACAGAGAGTGGGAGAGAATAAGCATGTGTATTTTAGCATACACATAATCTTCTGTAACAACTACTTTCAATGTAGCATATTCACATCTACTTTATGTCTGTACCAGCACTTTTTAATTCTAACGAAAGCTACAAGAAACCATTCCTCAACCACCATCTGGCTGTAAAATATGTCGTCTATGATACAGTGACCTCTTGCTGAACAACCCTAATACTACATGACTGTCTACAACTTTGAGATTTCATTTAACTATAACTACGTTTCGCATTAGAAAGAGGAGCTAGATGATTTTGTCTAGCAGGAAGCCGTGTTGGCTAACGTTTATTTTCATATCCCGTCTGCTTTAATCATTTCCGACACGTTGACTAACTACAGACAAACAGCTCGCATATATATTTAGAATAAGTTAAACACTATAGTTAATTGAGAAATGATTGGACTGTTTGCTGGAACTGCCACCCTGTTTCAGAAATAAATCTGCAATCAAGTTTGTCAGCAGCGTATCTTTCAACACCCAACTACTGTAACATTAAACACGCTGCTGTGAGCCAGGAGGAAGCCGGGAGAAGGCAGTGAAAAACAGGAGAGTTAGCAGGTCATCAGTGTTTTCAGGAGAGGACAAGTGATGGGGGCTGTCAATTTTTGGGGAAGCCAAGTGAGAGGAGATGTCCCTTTTGGAGGGCAATTATCTAATGTATTGTGCTCTTACAGTGCAGGGTATAATTTTACACAAAATTTAATCATACTTTAAAGAAATATCATACATAGCCCGCTGCTTATAGTGCACAGTACAAATATGCTTCGGTTTAGAATAAAAAAAGCATTCACAAGCTCAATCAGAAGATGTTTTACATTTGAATAGTAGCAGTTGGGGAATGTATCAAATAGGCCTACATACTTCTTATTTAATGCTTGGCCAAATGTTTAGAACACAACATCAATCAAGACTAACAACCGAGTACCAGACCAAGAGAGTAAAAACAATTATTCAGGTAGCCTAACCTGGCCCAGTGCCCTGTGGCAGGTGCCGTCTGTGGTGCTCATATATGTACACACCGCAGTAAAAACAATAAGGTTACTTCAGTGGACTGTTCATTCAGCAGCTAAATCCAGGCAAGCAAAGCAAAACCAACAATTTAACCACATCAAAAATCTCTATCTGAAAAGGCCATTCTTCTGTCTTTCGTGGTGGCGAAGTGGTCAATAACCAAGTTATAGAATTTCCCACTGGCTTTTATGTCCTCTGCAACAATAGAGTCAATTGAAGTTTGGCGCTACTAGCTAGCCACTCTGTACGGATATAGTTTTCCTCATTGAAGGTCCCAAACCCCCTTTTCCTCTCCACGCACAGCTCCAGTTTTGGCGTTGGTCTTCTGTCAGATTTAATTTTAAGTTGCTGCTGTAGTGGTAGTTTATTAAAACTATTTATAAAAACTCCAAATCTCCACCCTCCATAACTGGACCAGCTAAAGTTGCTAACAGCTCCCATTATTTCATGTAAATGTAAATATTCCGTACTTCATCTGACATGACAGTGACCTCATCTAATTGGTTAAACATTTCATTTTTTTCACAAAGAGATGCCAGCTCTTCCTGGCCTCCCCGCATAGTCAGACTGCAGGTCAGTCTACGGTGGTGCAATTTAGTGTTTCACCACACATCCAACGCACAGCATTTAGAGGCGCTGTTTCACTTATTTTAAAATAGGGAAGAGATGACAGCGACAGCACATAAGATTTATCCAAACTAAAAACATTGTTTTTTTTAAATGATGAATAGAGTCTGATAAATAGAGTCACTGGCTGTTTTTGTTATATTTTAAGTCATGTTATTAACGTGACAAATTACCAACTCACCAATAACACAGCCTGTAGGTACCAATTAGTTCATATCAGCCGATAATATATATATAATATATACCTTGCAGCCAACAACACTTACAGTACAGTAAACTAATGTTATATCAGTACACTAGAAGAAACCAAGATAACCAAAAACTGAGTAGAGTTCGCATGCATCATATCAGGCAGTGACTGTGATTGATGGGATGGATCCACAGCCTTGGAAATTGAGGCATTAGGGGCAATAGGATGCTTTTCCACCCAGAGCTGAATAAGACTGCTGGCTGCTGCATTCCAACAGCCTGCTGCCTCCACCATGAAAGGGTCCTTTGAGATCTGAGAGGCCAGGCCACGGCTGCATCTACTGGGGTTCTGACTGAGGGCCCTCTGGCACACCTCACACTTTCCTTCCCTCCTGTTTAAACTGTTTGTGTGTGTGTGTGTGTGTGTGTGTGTGTCCTCCTGCCTTTCAGTCCTCTGACCTTTGTCTCTGTTAACCCCCATCCTCCACCCTTTTACATTTTCTACCCTCACTTCCAACTTTTCCTTGATTTTTCGGTGAGGGGCGATTTACCAGTTAACAGAGAGCCGAATGAGTTTGTTGCATTTCTTGACGGCAGAGTTACTCTAGAAGCAAAATGATGTTGCTGGGTAAGTTTAACCTCAATGGAATGAAGCAAATAGCCAAGTGTCAAAGGAGTTAAACATGACTGAAAACTCAACCACTTTTCTTCTCTCCAAGAATGTGAGTGGTCAGTATAGTGTTATTAAGCTTTCAAATCAATATATCTGCATGGAGTATGTGGTTAAGTAACATGGGTAAAAAAAGCACATCCTGCTGAGCAACTAAAAATTGTTGACTAGCTTGTCTGGTACCATCACTCCTGGTTAACAGTGCCACTACATAATTTATTCATGTTGGAGTTACCTCTGTTAGATAGCTGGAATTACAATAGTAATGAGGTGACACTGTGTACTAAGTGTACTGGAGGAGTAACGAGTATAAATGAGTGTATTAATAAATATTAAAACATTAAATAAAAAGTATAATGTATGTATGTTACTATAAAACCATTCTCTGCTATTACACCACTGTGGTTAAGGTTTGATTAGGGTTAATGTTCAGATCATAGTATAGACTACTATATAGCTTACTATTATTATAATATTTATTCAAGACGGACAAATCAGCAGTTTCATTTTGTGGGTTGTTTTCAGTCATTAAATTATTGTGCAAGAAAAATTCTCTACATGGTGGTCAGTCTCTCATTTGTGTTCTAACTTGTCAATAATAAAACCCGTGAACTCAGAACAAGTTCAATGCTCCGAAAGTTTGCTGTAGCGCGGCCACCTTTTTTAATGTCCCGTCTACTCCAAGCTGTGACTTGTCGTGAAAGGCACCTGAGCTTCTCCCTGCTCTGTCTCCACTAAATTCTTACAGCAGACATGACAAATAATATTTGTCTTACTGTAGCCTGTAAAATCCAGTAGAATCACAGCTGTATACATTACTAAGGTCTACAGCTGGAGGGGCACACATTAATACCCCAGTGTAAATCTAAGTAAAGTCCTGGTCAATCTAGTTCTAGATATCCAATTCAGCCCCCACTGTGCAAAGTAAATTTTAAATATATATATCTGGCCAATTGCTTACCCCCTAAAAACA
>NC_060162.1:29742255-29786107 GCF_021292245.1 Micropterus dolomieu | reverse complement strand
CCCCCCCCCCCCCCCCCGGTTTGGGCTAAGCCATGAATGTTCACGTCTGCCTCGGCCCCTGGTCAGTAACTGAAACATAACTGTTATGAAGTTAGATAATTGTGCAGTGTGGGTTGAGCATACCTTCCTCAGTCTGTTACTGGTTGAAACAGGAATGGCAGATGTTGGACCGAAATGGTGAACTACCCTTCCATAAACTTAATGACAGGCTAATTTTGCAGAGAAGCCATTTATGATCACCACAAGCAATGTCCTGTCTGATAGACTGATCTATCAGGGAAAGGGAGTGAAATGAGGCCAATACAGACAAAACCATTAGAGCGGAAATTCTAAATTATTACTCTCCCAAGCCAGTGAAGAGTGGGATGGAAAGTCTGAATGTAACGTTTTGGAATGTGTTACTTGTATTTGAACAAATCACTTAATGTGTCCTGTCCAACACACAACTTCTCTCAACAGTGAAGGACACAGAAGATGCCCTGAAATTATGACCTCCCCATAAAAGCTAGGTCAGTGGAGCTGATGGAAGCAGCCCAAACTGCTCTGAAGTTACACCATGCACTCACTCAAGGCTTTTTGTTCTGCAGCTCCAACAGAAAATAGCTCAAAGAAGAGTGCATGAGGGTAGCAGAATGCAGGGGAGAAAGTGATTTTGTATAGTACAGTATAGTATAGTTTGGTACAGCATAGTAAGGTATAGTATAGTACAG
The DNA here is from genome assembly GCF_021292245.1 of Micropterus dolomieu. Taxonomy (NCBI): domain Eukaryota; kingdom Metazoa; phylum Chordata; class Actinopteri; order Centrarchiformes; family Centrarchidae; genus Micropterus; species Micropterus dolomieu. The sequence continues at coordinate 29,785,397 of NC_060162.1, read as the reverse complement.
TGTAGTTTATAGTAGGCGTGCGTTCTTATAGTTGTTTGCAAATGTTTTAATAACGTGAGCTGACACAGAGCAGCACTAACATTTATTTGAGGTCATGTTTCTGAAAATCTCTGAATCCAGTATTCACTCTGCTTGCTCTGCCTGCTTTTGACATTATGCAATACTTTTTTTTAAGTGTTTAAGGGCAACTCGCTCCACTGATTTTATACATCAAAGATAGATATGGTTCATAGGGCTGGGCGATATGGACTAAAATCATATCCCGTTATTTTTAGGCTGAATTCCGATATACAATACATATTGGTATTTTCTACAAAGTGGGCTAAATGTTCACTTGTACACTGAGATGTAGGATCACACATCTGATTTTTTAAATCTAAAATATGTCCAAATAACTGAACCTTTTTACAAACCAGGTCTTCAGCAGTGTCGGGCACTGTGTCTCCCTCCATGCTGCAAGAGACTTTCTGAGCTAGAGGGGGGCTGAACGCAGATGCAGAAAGAGGCTACTTCCACATTACTACTTATTTGTTTAAAAACAAAACTGATCTCCATCCATCCCAGCGTTTTAGCTGTGTATCAGATCTGATCTCTGTCTATATTAAAATGACGCACAAACGCACATCAAGTGGCCATTCCCGGACACTGGGTATGTGTGTGCAGGTCAGAAAATAACTAACAAAAAGATGCTATTGAATTGCATTACCTCTGCTGCATTGATTTTTGCCCAATTTTATTTTCTCTTTTGAGATGACATTTTCTGATTGATTGTCAACAGCAAGATCCTCTATGAGCGTAGTATGAGAGTGAAGACAGACGAATGAGGGGCATGCTGCAGATGAACGCACAGAGCAGCTTATCGATGAGGCTGTGATGCACAATATATGATCCCTCATCCCTGAAGTACTTTGAAAGTATCTGCGTCTATTTGTTAACCCAAATGCAAAACATTTGCCAAAACGAGGGGAGGACTGGAGCGGATGACACTGCGGGTAATAGGGGAAGCGACAGCGGAAAGCTAGCTGAGCTCTCCTACAGCAGATAAGGCCTCCATAGCTTCTTGAGTAACAACCAAGCATTCAGTGAATGTTGTGGCTTGTTAGTACCTCACACAGTCCTAAGAAGTGGAAATTAAATTCCTTAGAACTAAAAACAAATCATTTTACCTGTACTATCTGTGCCATGCCATGAGCCCAACTTTCTAAAGACTATTCTAAAGACCTCAAAACAATGCGAGCAAAATAACAGTCACTACACAAAGTTTGTTTCTGAAATAGCACTGCTCACATTGCTACACATTACACCTTCCTGTTGTATTATACTGTACTATATTTCAGGGATGCAAATTCATCATTGGTGAAAAAGGTGCCAGACTCCCAAATGCCGGCAGCACTGACTGCACATCAGTATTTTGCCCAAAACTCAGTAGATCAGTAGTCCCTCTGGCTGCTCATGTGTGTGACTAGACTTTGTATGCAAAAAATACCACTTGAATTGCCTTGTGTATGCTAATATTAAATGTATCTCTCTAAAATCTGAGCTTATTTTCTGTTGGGTGTTTGTCACACCAAGAACACTAAAAAATGTTGGTGCTTTAGCATCATATTGCATCAGTGTGTGCACAAAGTAGAGGCTAAACCAGGTAACAATGCTGACCTGCTATGACCTTGTTAGGTAAAAAATGCTCCTTAAATAAAAAATGCTCCTTAAATATTAAATATTATATCTATTTATGTCTATGTAAATATTTACAGTACAGCTAACCTTGAGGTTAGTTAATTGTGCAATTCATGGAGTCATGATGTGAACTTATTCCAGTGTAATATTTTCCTTAACATAATCATTTTTTAATATTTTCATTTTAAAAATGTAATGTGAAAGGAGCAGCTTGTAGTGACAAAACCACAGAAAATGATCAGTATATAATTCATTTTCCCATCAATGTTATAGAAAGGTGTTAATGTTAGTTTCATGGCCTGCATCTTTCCTGTTCAGTCTCCTTGCTCCCTGTTTCCAGCAGCAGCAGGCAGCTGTTTTCAGTGAACATGCTCTGATGAAGCCGCGGTACACTACCTGCACAGGTATGACAGCAGACATTTAGCAACTAAAGAGTAAGATATGTTTCTCGGTAGCTGGTGGAGCCCATAGCAGGGCAAAATGAACAGCGAATATAGAACTAATATTCATTAGGCGAATAAATGATAATGCTACTAAGTGTCTACTTATGTGGAAACAAGTTTAGTTTGCTAACACCTCAGCCATACCAACTTTACAAGGGCATGCTATGCTAGTGTGTGATTTTTAGGGCTGGACCCAAATATTTGAATATTCAAATATTCAATCGTTGGGTACACATTCGATTTTCAATTTTGAGATTGGATTACTGAAGGGGTTTTCGTGCGCCTGACCTCTGCTGACAGCAGTCTTTTTGGCAATGACTGTATCATGGCACTCTCTGGATTGTCAGATAGTATCACTTGCCAGCAATGGAATTTCCACTTAACTGGCTCTGATGCTATCTTCCCACCCTGTGAGTCCGCATCACAGAGACAGCTTACACAAGTGTAACCCCATCCCCCCTGACTGAGTTAAAACAACAATAGCCATCTCATAAAAAGCAGGCACTTACCTTCAAATATTTACTCATAGACAAGACAATAAATGAGATTGGGAAGGTTGTGGTGGGGGTTGCATTTTATGGCTCTCTGATAAGCATATGCATACCAAGCTAAGTCTGAGGAAGCTAGGGTCCACAGCGAAAAAGAAAGCTTTTGGATACATGTAGCACAAAGCTCTGGTGTCAATTGTTTATCTTTCTCCAAACCAGCTCTTAGTCATTCTTTCCTTCACCCAAACAGTCTGAGGGAAGAGCAGGAATGTGAAGCAGAAAGGCACCAGCAAAACATTACAGAGATTTAGTCATGAACAAATCAGAAAACTCAGAACCCTTCCTGTTTGGCCCCCCATCTCTGAACTATGATTAACAAAGCTTCTGCTGTAGGAGGGGGGACAGACTATTAGTTGGACAAGCCTGCTGTAAACATATTTCCACAGACCCACGGCAGACCGTAAAGGCCAACCACCTTACTGAGGAATCACTGCATGTTTTATGAGCAGACAAGCTTTACTTTCAACAGCTGAATGAATGTGAAAAATGTTTATCAGATCAATTAAATCAAATCAAATTTCTTGTTTTGTTCACAACCCAAAGATATTCAGTTTACCATCATAGGAGGAAAGAAACCAGAAAATATTCACATTTAAGAAGCTGGAATCAGAGAATTTTGCTTTTCGATTATCAAAATAGTTGTCAATTCATTTAATAGTCAACTAATCGATTTGATTAATCAACTACTCGTTGCAGCTGTACTGTGAACTTGTTTGCGGTATGCATGTAGTGATTCACAATGAAAAGAGCATCTCCAGCTTGTTTCAGACAGAGGCTGAAATGAAGGCCTACACGAAGAGCCAGTATAATATATTGAACTTTGAATCATGCAAAGCTGCCATACATGAGTCACAGAACTACAATATAGGACTGGAAAAGCAGTATAATAGGTCTCCTTTAAAGGAGTACTCCAACGATTTAGCATTGCACTCCAATAAGTCGGCTGAGTCACGATGGACAGTTAAAAAAAGGATCAAATCGACCCCGCAGAACCAGAGATATTATTAGTGTTTATGGAACATATTCCTCCTCCTTGTGAAAAGCCCGTGCCTACACTATCCACAATGCATCTTAACCACAGAGAGTGTGGTTGGAGTTTTTGGGTGTGACATGCTAATAGCGGCTAATGTATCCTCAAGCCGCTAGCCAGCAGCAGAGATGAGCAACCGCTACAGAGATCTGTGAGCCACACCATCAGATGTTTTCATTTTCAGACAAGTAGTCTTCACCCCCAACTGACGCTGACTCAAGTGACATCACTTGAGAACATTTATCAGACTTCACACAGCTCCCTCTGAGACACAAAAGGCTTCATACAATGTTTTTCATAGATGCTGTAGAACTGCCCAACCCTTGTAAACACACTGATCTGTGGAGTTAGCCTTTAATCATTCTATTTAATATTTGACTCTTGAAACTCTTTTATAAACGCTTATATGAAACTTATCATTTTCAACATAATCACAATTTACTTTGCTACAGAATAATCCAAGATCCAAGACAAACTGTGCAGAGCTGCACATGTTTAGAAATAACCTTGTTTCTATTAATTAAAAGCCCCTCTGGAGACAGTTACACAGGTAGTGAAGTATGTGCCATAAAACATGAGAATCACATCCTGGGACACAGAATAATTAAATGAACTGACTCAACAGTGCCTGTGGCTCCAAATATCTTCTAATCCAAAAAGACGATTGCCAGGCACATGTTGGAATTCAGCAAGATTAAAAACACCCACAGCCTCTTCTTCTGTGAAACATACAGATAAAAAATAGACTTATGTTTTCTCCAGCAAAATATTCTTGATTAATAACCGTTGTGACAAAAAATCTTAAATATACAAGTTAAGACGCAAAAGGCTGGGCAGATCATAAGTGCTTCAGCTGACCTTTGACCTCTGAGTTTGGGGGGTTTGAAGGGGTGGGGCTCTCTCTCACTTAAGACTATACAATTTCTGTAACAATGTTGAAGAGGTGTTCCAAACAACTGATAAAACCTCCCAATACAAAGATTCCTAAGACAATGAGGGAGTGTGATCTATGATGTGTTTTCTCCCCTGCAGACTAAATATGCCTGCCCTTCTATGAAACCCAGACTAATTTGCAGAGACATCTACCTTCCCACACATAAATTCACCCTATTTGCCAAAATGAACTTCAGTAAGGATGTTGGTAGAATCCACTCCATACAGGAAGTAACAAATTTTCCTCCCTAACCAGCAGGAAATGATTCACTGTGATAACAAACAGCTAACAGAATTTAAAGTATTTGAAATCCTGCGTGTTTACATCTATGTTTACTTGCTAGCAGTCTTCTTCTTCCCGGTCTTTGTTAGCACATTGTGCCGTAGAGTCTTGAAAGTATAGCTTATACCCCTAACTATACACCACAGCATGTGATGTTCAGCAGGGTTCCAGGTTAATATGCAGATTAAGACAGCGTTTTCCGATGTATATTTATCACTCTTCTGGTGGAATGATAGCATTATTTGTGTATGCATGCACGTCTATCTTACACGTAAAAACAATAGTGATCGACTCAAAGAAAGCTCCATAGTGCTACTAAGCTGCATTTCGACCGAGGGAACTATACCCTAGAACTAGGAACCTTTGGAGGAACTCACTGTTTTTCCACTGGAGGGACCAGGGTCTAAATGTAGTTCTAGGGTCTTCATTTTACCCCCTAAAAAGTCCCGTGCAGCGGTGTGTTTACGCTAAATACTGGGTCCTAAGTTGTTGTTTTAAGTTTTCATCAGTCAGGAGGTTTTTACACAGAGCCGAAGTTGGTCTCCTCTCCAAAACAAGCAGAACAGCTGATTACAGCAGGTAATTAAAGCTCGTTAAACATCACGTTCCTCCAACACTCAGGCGACACAGACGTGAGTCCTGCATCGCTGGAAATATTTTAATGACCTTCCAAACTGTCGCGATTTTATTTTTGTGTTGCTTTCTCTGTGCTGGAGTTATTTTAAGAACTTGATGGTTTTATCCAGTTTGTTATCCACACAAGTCTCGCCGATGTCCACCTGAGATCGTATGTCGGCATTAAATTTAAAGCTGGGAAATAGCAGCCAGCTGCAGCGGCGTGTTTACAGTGAACAGCTGATGGAGTTAAGCTAAATACTGGGTCTGAAGTTGTTGTTTTAAGTTTACATCCGCCAGGAAGTTTCTACATGGAGCCGAAGTCAGTCTCCTCTCCGAAACAAGCGGAACAGCTGATTACAGCAGGACACATACGTGAGTCCTGCAGCTGATCTGCAGTTTTGTTGTTTTAACCTTCCAAACTGTCATAATTTTATTTTTGTGTTGCTTTCTCTGTGCTGGAGTTATTTTAAGAACTTTATGGCTTTATCCAGTTTGTTATTAAATGTGTAACGGACTTTATCGCGTGTCTTTTCATTATACTCCCACACAAAAAAGCTGCTTTAATGGTCAAGCTAAGCCTGTAGTTTTTCATTATATTCTAGTCAAATCTGATTTTCATTTATAAATGTTGCTCATGGATAGTGGTTACAAATAATGATGCCTGTGCATCGCTTTGTATGGCTACAGCCTACGTCAGCTGGTTAATTTCCCTAATCTTCGCAGGTCTTTAGACCGCGGTGGAAACGCACACAATAGTGGGCTGAAGGAACTTTTTAGTTCCTTTAAAAGAGATCTGGGCACTTAAAAGTCCCTGGTACCTTTGGTCGAAAAGTGGCTCTAGACATCAAAACCTTCACAGAGAACCTTTGAGCAAACCAAACTTATATTGTGGCTGCACAGACTGTATGGTAAAATGATTGCAACCACATATGCTGTTAATGGTGATCATTTTCATCAAGCCACTGACTACTTCCTAATAGTATGAAGATTTCCTGACGCATTGTGTTTTTATGCCAAACTATATGCCAAACTTAAGGAACTTAAGGAGGTTCCTCACCAACCCCATCCCAAAATGTGAGCTGGCCTAGGCCTGGAGAATAAAACAATAATTATCGTGATATAGTTTTAATAAATATAAATGTTTAATAAATATTCAATAAACGTTTGATTTTATTCACCTGAATCATTCACAAATTATTACTTTTTTTTATTAAGATGTTTATTTTGATGAGGAAAAAGGTCTGAAAAAAGCTTTTACTTAATTTTACTCGTGCATATTTGTCGACAAAGATTTTATCATAATTGTTTTGAATGTTCTACCTCAGATTTGTGAAGTCATCCACTCAGGATCAGAAATCAGCCTTTAAACTCGAAAGAAACAACGATTTGATACTTATTGTGATAATTATCGACAAGATAATAAACTTTTTATCATGATACAATTTTTGGCCACATCGTTCAGCCCTAAGCTGGCCACATCTATATTAAAGTAACAGACACATTCAGCACATCCTAATCTCTATGTCCTATCTCCCCAACAGTTTCACATTAACCACTGCCTCTCTGAACTGTGGCATACCCCAAGGCCCTGTCCTTGGTCTCCTTCTATTTGGTATCTACATAATCCCACTGTGAGGCCACAGTGCTATCCACCGGGCCACCGTGCTGCCCACTGTAACTCTCTGTTTACCTCTGTTGCAATCAGCCATGAGTTAAAACTCTGAGCCCCCAACATCTGTAACATCCTGCCCGTCTCGGTACCATCTTCTTAAAAAATAGATTTCATATATTTTCTAAAATAAATAAATAGAGTGGTGTTTCTGTGACCTGTCTCTTTGAACTCTTTTAATTAATATAGGTCAACTTTATGGATCAAACTTCTTTGTGTTGTCCCAAAATGTTATTGTTCTGGCATATAGCAGTAGCCTTATAAACCAGCCTCGCCTAAAATCCCTTTTCACTAAAAGATTCAGGAACCCTCACATTAAAGACAAATACTTTTCTCTCTGCTTTTGTCAGTTATCTTATTAAGTTATTCCAACTTCTTTCAGTTCACACTGTCTGATCTTCAGATGCAAAATGTCCATCCTGTTTGCACTCCTCACATAAACTCATGAACATATACAGAAGGTTGCAGCAACACAAGTAGTGGAGGAACAGAGGGTGCTACAGTCAGCCCGAATCATATGGCCTTTCCTCCAACAAACATGTGTAGGCCTCTTCTGTTTCTGCTTCCCAGTTCCAGTAATTAGCAGCATATGTTAACATTATGCCTCTATGGGGTTTTTTCAAAATGCAATCAAGAAAAGGAAGAATGCATGTTGCATTTACAGTCTTTAAAGCAGCAGCACTGGCACAGTTATATACAAACCTCACTATGACCATTTAAACAACTGATCACCAAGTAAACAATGTTTTTACAAAAGGCCAGCAAACTAATATGGCTTAAACACACCACTTTATTGCAGCAGTATGTTAACAAAGTCCATCATGCCTAAAAGTCAACCCACACTGAGCCCTATCAAGGGGAATGTTTTGCATCGCTATAATTACTCCCAAATCCAGGATTATAATTAGTACCAGATAGAGCCCGACCGATATGGTATTTTGGGCTGATATTAAAGTGAAAAAGAGCAGATTTATAATACTATATTTTGATTTTGAAAATTATTTGGATAGTAGCCCCCTTTCCTGCATAAACTACACCTAAACATTAACTACATTGTAAATAGAGTGAGAGAGAATAAGCATTTGTATTTTACCTTAAACATAATCTGCCGTAATAACTACATTATCTGTGTCCCAGCACTCTTTAATTTTAACCAAAGCCAAGAGAAACTATTTCTCATCCACCATCTGGCTCTAAAACTGTCTATGATACAGTGACCTGCTGCATCTAATTCTACATGACTGTCTACAACGAGGACTTACAACTATAACTACGTTTCACATTCAAGAGGAGCTTTGTTTGGCAGGAAGCCATGATAGGTACTTGTTCAGCTCACGTTTATTTACATGTCCGGTCTGCTTTAATCATTTCCGACCCAGCAATTGTAACTACCAACAAACGGCTTGCAGATATATGTATAAAAAGTTAAACTCAATACTTGAACTCCTCATTATGATGTTAGAACTCTTCCACTGATAAACACGGCATTAGCTTTGTGGCTAATTTAGCAATGGGCAGCATTAGCTTCTGTAAGTGATGTTAAAGAATATTTAGAAGTATTGAACTAGGGACAAATGAGGACTGATCACTAGAACTACCACATTGTTTCAGAAATAAATCTACAATCACATCTGTCAGCAGCATAACGTTAGCCTCCACCACTCACCTACCAGGGGAGGTCAGTGAAAAATGGGAGGGTTAGCAAGTCATGAATGTTTTCAGGAAGAGGAGAAGTGCTGGGGGCTGTTTTTAATATAATTTAAGTCATGTAACTAATGTCTAAACCGCCTACTATACTAGTAGTACGTACTGATTTGGCCTAAATGCAGTAATGTACAAACAAAAGCAAAATCTGCAGTATGCCAAAAATACCTGGATGGCGTACTGATACTGAAAAAAATCTCCAGTATGCATCGGACCAGTCTACCTCTGTAAACTGTAACAACAACCGGTCTTTTCTTTAGAGGACAACAACAGAACTTGTTTTACAATTTTCATACGCTATTTTATCACTAAATCCACTTTTTTTTTAAACAAGTTTTGAGGCAAGAACTCAACTCTGTAGATTTCAATATCAGCTGTTTTATGAAAATTGTTGGCGAATCGAAAATGTGCACAACCACACAGGCCGGGGCCAGTAAAAAGTAACATCGGGACTTTTGAACTAGCAACACACTGGTCCGATTGGACTAGTGCAAAAACATTAGTATTAAAAAAAAACAAATGCAAAATTAACACAACTTGAAACTTAACATCCTGCAGTTGTCTCGCACTGTTGGCCAGTCAACAGTTGTAGTGACGTGACGAGTAGTTGTCACTCTATCCTCTGGGTCTGAAAAGTGAAACCATGCAGACGGAACTTAAACCTGCATTCTCTCTAACGGCTAGCAGGGGGCGACTCTGCTGATTGCAAAAAGAAGTCCAGTTCCATTTAAAATAATGGCAAAATGAGTCTACTTCTCAGCTGAATTAATTGAATCTCAGCAAACACTTTCATAATGGGTTCATGGTCTCAGTCACTACTTTCAAGTCTTCTTCAACACAGCATGATGTTCATTTAGTAAATTATGGTTGCATTTAGGGGAAAATAGACAATGCAGTGTATGATTTAGGGCGGGGCTACCTTGTGATTGACAAGTCACTACCATGACGACCTCATACCTGCTGCTCTGTGTACATTTTTTATTAAATGGCTGTCAGCAGGAGAGAGAGCACGTCATGTCTGAGTCTGTCAGTATGTTTTGTTTTAAAAGTAAATTAGTTTTTTATATCCAGGATGTATTTAATAAACGATTAAACATGTTAACAGAAAAATAAAACTGGTTTGATAAATTACAACTTTTGGAGGTAGGGACAGCTGAAATTGTCTTGGGGCCAGTAAGTTTCAAACCCACAGTTGCAAAAAAGTTTAACGTTGAGCCCTGATAGCTCTTCACTTCTCACTGATATCTGTTATTCCATGATTCATTTTATTAATCAAACACACAAAAACAAATAATGGCTTGTTCTTGTACTTTTGAATTTATGCTCAAGTCAAAAATAGGAAATGAAAAAACAGGCCACAGACTGATCTTGATATTGAATGTGTCGACAGACAGACAGAATCAGGTTCTCCTTAGCCAGCTACAAAATACTGCACATGCATAAACGTAACAGTAGCCTAATAGTATTTTAATGATATGATATTTAATAATAAAACACTCACAGGAGCCATTTTCACACATAATGTACCCTTACTTTTGATACTTAAGTACATTTTTGTGATAATACTTTTGTCCTCGTTAAGTCATCTGTCTTACTGTTAGCCCCATGTAAAGTTTCCACATCGTGGCATAGACTTAAGTTCCTTGCTCCAAGAATTCAGGGAAAACTTCACATTTCCACAAACTCTAAATTAGTGGACTGACCTCTAGCTAACTCCTCTGTCAGTGCTATGCATTGCTTCACTTCACAGCTAGACAGAGAAGGAGGTATACCATGGTGTAATAGAACAGATGGTGTGGGCAATAAAACTTTGGGAAAAACTTGTACTGTGAGTGCAATGCAACAGTTAATCACCTCTACTTGCATCAGTGCCTGGCCTGTAGCTAAATAACAAGGCCTACTTTTGGAGGCGAAAACTGAAAGTGAGCGCACCTTTAATGTCACTACTAATCATTCATTGCAAAGGAAATCCGTTTGCACAGTAAATATAATACATCAAGCAGGAAGGACTTCTTTTAACTATGATAGATGTTTACAACAGAAAATTAGGGTAAAAACCTTAAATCACCTTAATTTTCTGTTCCCAATGAGCCTGCATAATCTGTTTTTTTCTTTCAAAACATTTTGTTTCTTGCTATTAGCGAAACTGAAAAACACAGCTTTGTCATTCATGTTAATGGTGCTGGTCCACCAACACAGATGGCTCCTGCAAAACAACACTGGGTTGTGCTGCAACTTAAAGTGACATTTTCCGGCATGGCACTGCTTTGACCCATCAAATACAGCACATATTCCTGGTGCATTACTTTATAACAGAAGTTCAGTGAGTACTGCATGGTACAGGTTAATGTGGATTACATGATAAACAAAACTGAACTGAAACAGGAGTGCCCATCCAATGTAGTATCTAATAGCCAAGGCAGTTGTATCAATTTTGTATGAACACTGCAGTGACTGAAAGTGTTATGAGAGTCACTGCAGCACATCAAATAAAAATTTGATAGAATGACATATGGGTTATTCCATAACTTTCAGACTCAGCACGTCTCTTCAAATGGTTCAATCAAAAATACAGGCATTAAGCTATACAACACATCTCTCAAAGACAGTCTCAGCTGCCATTTCACTAGCCGACGTTGGTGGGGGACACCTGTTTGTGACATATACCTCAGCAGATATGTTGATGAAGTGGTTAGTCACAAGTCATACCTCAACCAGACTGTCTGGATGAATGGAGAGGTGAGGGTGCATGCACGCATGCTTTCCAGGAGAAACCTCTGCAGGGACTGGTCCAGGCAATATATGGGCCTGATGGCACTCCTCATAGGCACACATCATTTTAAAACAAGACAATGATTATTTAGTCTCTTAGTCAAGGTTTAGTTACAACTCTGATCTGATGCAAGATGGACTGCAATGGAGTGATTAAATATTAAATTTAAAATGAACTGATGGAATAATTACTAGGCAGCAGAGCTAAAGCTCAGTGTTTAATATTTTCTAAAAAGAAGGTGTTCCTAAAGTTTTCAGTTTGGAGCACCAGTGCTACCAGTGGAAACAGTCGGCATCACTGCTGTATGTGGAGAACACTGCTGCAAGGTTTAGAACTGGTTCCTGCAGCGTGAGCATATCTCCCCCGTACTTGCCTCCCTCCACCACTCCTCCCGGTCAGTTTTAAAGTTAATTTTAAAACCTTACTACTTGGCGTGACTGTGCCTTCTCAGCTGCAGGCCCCAGTCTGTGGAACAAAGTTCTCCACCACACCAGATCTGATCCCTCAGGTCTGGAGTCATTCAAAGCACAGCTCAAATTCAAATCGAATTTCCCCAAGAGGGAATAATAAAGTTCTACTGATACTGGTTTCAGCCACAATGTCCAACCCTTAGACTTTTGGGCACTAGTTTGAAACAGAAATATAAACTGGAGTGTTATATAAACAGTTTTAGAAGAACAACCATTGCTCTCTTTTTCTTTTCCTCTCCACTGCTTTTTCAGTCCTCAGTGAGGTCAGTGATAGTAGAAAGAAATGGTGCTTGCCAGAGCCAAGAGGGGGAAAGAAGGGGGGTGCTAATCATTTAGCCCCCCTGCACCCCACATCCCGTCCCCCTTTCACTTCGTAGCCGACCAAATGGTTAAGTCCTCAGAGCCAGCCCTGAAAACAGGAAACCTCCACAGCTCTCACCCCGCAGGGAGGGTAAATGAATTAGCATGACTGACAAAGAGCGGGATCACCTCGAGCTATGCATTTAATTAACATGACAATGACACAGTGGCCCTTTGAGTCTGAAACAAGTACCTTTTTATAAAAACTATAGGAGCTGCAAGGAACACACGTCAACAAGCTGAAAGAGGACAAAGACTTTAAGTGCTCACAGAAACTTGCAGGAGGGGAGAGTTCCCCCACAAGCCTCTCCCCTTAAAACCATCACAGGCATTTTCAATATGTAACAGTTCGGTGAAATGTGCACGAAGACAAATTAACAATACAGTCGAGTCCGTTATTAAAGTTCCAGAAAAAGCCCCAAAGTTTAAAGGTAAGGGGTGCCATATTAGTGGAAAGCATGAAATCGCCAGCTCTTAGCAGGACAATGGCTCTGATACACCTCTGGGAACTTGCTGCTACAACTGCAACAAGGAAAAGTCCAAAGCAAAAGCTCAGTCTGTTGTGTAAGAGCAACGCATGAAGAAAACGGGGACGCCAAAAGTTCCACAGTTGAATGTGATGAAACGTGCAGTAACTTTACTAAACGGCCCCATCACCGCCCAGCTTGTTGGCTGGGCTACATGGTGTGCAGCGCATCACTTCTCTGTTTAATCAGGAATTCTGTAGTTACAAGCTTGCGGTATGAAAGAGACTTACCGCGACATCTCAGGTCTGGAAACAAGAAAAGCATCCAGAGCCAGCTCTTCAAGGAGGTCATGGCGTCGGAACCTCTCACAACAGCGTGCAGCGAAATATCACCAAAATACTGAAGACACACTCATCCACTTTTAGGATACGCTTTTAGTTTTCCAAGTCAGCAGCCAGGCTCGGAGAGAACGCGCACTTTCCAGCTCGCGGAAAAGTCAAACATGAAGGTGCGGGACAGAAACGATTTCAGAGAGGACAACAGCCCAGTTCATCCCGTGTGCAGTCCGGCAGAGACGCTGAGGGCCGCGGCTTCTTCAGAGCTGTGCTGGTCCAGAAGTGGCTTCTCTTCTGAGCTGAGAAGAAGCGAGCGTGGAAAACTGAAGCGAACGCACGAGCGCACTTCCACGCACACACAGAAGCGCGGTAACGTTTTTGTAGAGGGCGCCATCTATCGACGTGACGAAGGTAGCTTAACAACCAGCCAGCTACACAACTTGAATGCTATTTTTGTTACATTTAGCTCAACTGAAATAAAACCACCTCAGTCTAAAACAAACAAGCTTGCAGATTTTCATGGTAGGGCTGACCTGAGGCCAGTCAGACTTAAAACTCAGAACAGAAATGTTGACTGTCATCAGGTCAAACATCTCAGTGGGCACAAAACACACACATAATAATTGTAATAATATTAATAACATATATTTTTGTATTGCCTGTCAATGGACCCAAGGAGGCTTTACACATAATCACAGAGACAAACAACAGAACAAAAGGTCATTCCTAGATTATCATGGCTTTAGAGCAGTGTGGAAAGGCAAATCTGAGCATTAACTTGAGGTCATTTTGTGTACCTGACCAATTTAATTCAATTCACTTTTCTTTATATAGCGCCAAATCACAACAACAGTTATCTCACAGCGCTTTTCATAACAGAGCAGGTCAGGACCACTCTCTGTGATGCTATTTACAGAAGCCCAACAGTTCCCACCAAGAGCAAGCACTAGGCGACAGAGGCAAGGAAAAATTTCCTTTTAAGAGGCAGAAACCTCGAGCAGAACCATGGCTCAGGGTGGGCGGCCATCTGCCTCGACCGGTTGGGGAGGGGGGGGAGAGAGAAAGAGAGAGGGCTGAGGCGGTAGGGTCGAGCAGCCAACACAGTATCCACACAGAAATACAGACAGTAGGCCTAAAGGTAACAGTGGTACAGACTGAAAATGAATAATGTCATAGATATTTATAGTAATATTAATGATTACTTAATTACCTAACTTAATTAATAATAACTAACTAAAATAATAGGACTAGTTAATTGTAGTAGAGTTTGTCCAGCAGGAACACGGGGGAAGCAGGTGACCCGCAGCCACAGATCCAGACTCCACAGCTCCAGAGCCAGAAACACCTGCAGGAAGTGATAGGAGGAGAGAGGAGAGGGACGAGAAAGCACAAGACTACCGGAAAGGGGAGAAGTTGTCTTAGTAACATGCAATAATGGGATGAGGTTGCATAAAAAGGGAGAAAAAGAGGAGGAGAGAGGATCTAACTTTTGCCTTTATCATTATACTCATTAGTCTGTCCATATACTGTATGTAGAGTTTAGGTCAGAGCTGTGAGATTGTTTTAGTGTTTTCCTTACTTGCTCTTCATCTCCTCTCCATGAATTTATTACATGTATATTAAATATTAATACTGTTGTATATTAAATGTATTATAAGGGAGTTACAAAACTCAATTTCACTCTAACTTGTTATATTGTGACTATAAACCTACCTACCTTGAATGTTCATTCACGGCCGGGAAAGGATCTCTGTTCCCCCAAACCTGAACTGTGTAGATGATTATGCATCCTTTTGCTCTGAGCCAGACTGCCCTAGGCGGCAGGTCTCTAGCTGTTTTGTGTTGTACTTCTGTTATTCTCTTTTATTACTAAATTCTTCAAAGACAACGGTTTGTTGAACTACATGCCATTAGGCAAAAATTTCTATACAAGATGTCTGTCTTAGTAGCTAAATTTAAGGATGCGATTCCATCAGTTCTAAATTCATTATCTAGTCACAAAGTAACAGAGGACTCCTATGCTAATTTCAGTCCCTCCCAAATCGATCATCTTGTTGATAGTGCTGCAGGCTCGCTGCGAATGACACTCGACTCTGTAGCCCCTCTAAAAAAGAAAATACTAAAACAAAGACGGTTAGCTCCATGGTATAATACTGAAACTCTCAAATTAAAGCAAATATCGCGGAAACTTGAGAGGAATTGGCGTTCCACCAAAGTGGAAAATTCTCGTTTAATTTGGCAAGATAGTCTTAAAACTTATAGGAAGGGCCTCCGTAATGCCAGAGCAGCGTACTACTCGTCATTAATAGAGGAAAATAGGAACAACCCCAGGTTTCTTTTCAGCACTGTAGCCAGGCTGACAGAGAGTCACAGCTCTATTGAGCCAAGTATTCCCATAGCTCTCAGTAGTTACGACTTCATGAGCTTCTTTAATGATAAAATTCTAACTATTAGCAACAAAATTCACTAAGACCTGCCCTCAACTGGCACCGACTTATCTCTAAACTCAGGAACCTTAGAAACAGCTGTAGAACCAGATATATGTTTAGACTGTTTTGCTTCCCTCAATCTGTACCAACTAACTTCAATAATTTCTTCATCTAAACCATCAACCTGCCTCTTAGACCCCATCCCGACTAGGCTGCTTAAAGATGTTTTACCCATAGTCAGCACTTCTATACTAGATGATCAATCTATCTTTATCAACAGGCTATGTACCACAGTACTTTAAAGTAGCTGTAATTAAACCTCTTCTGAAAAAGCCCAAACTTGATCCAGACGTTTTAGTTACAAATACCTTGGGGTGCCGCAGGCTAACACCATGAGGTGGCAGCAAGGAAGTCCGCCACAGCCAAATACCTACAGAGAGTAAGGCGGGTCCTGAAAAGTCAGCTGAATGGGGAAAAACAAGATCCGAGCTATAAACACATACCTGTCATCAGATAACCTTATGGTATAATAAACTGGCCAAAGGAGGAGATAGAGGCCGCTGACATCAAGATAAGAAAGCTCCTCACAATGCATGGAGAGTTTCACCCCAAATCCAGCACCCTGAGACTGTACACCAAGCGTAGCGAGGGAGGCAGATGGCTAGCGAGTGTCAAGACCACTGTCCAGGATGAAACAACGAAGATCCAGGAGTACATCAGGAAGATGGCTCCCAAAGATGAAGGGCTTAGGGAGTACCGCAGGCAGCAGAAACCCGAGGGTGAGGACAAGGAAGATGAAGAACCTTCATGGAGGGACAAGCCGCTGCACGGCATGTACCACAGACAAACAGAAGTGGCTGATATCAAGAAATCCTACCAGTGGCTGGAAAAGGCTGGACTGAAGGACAGCACAGAAGCACTAATCATGGCAGCACAAGAACAGGCACTCAGTACAAGATCAATAGAGGCGGGGGTCTACCACACCAGGCAGGACCCCAGGTGCAGACTGTGCAACGATGCCCCTGAGACAGTCCAGCACCTAACAGCGTACAGGAACAGGAACAGCGTACATGGACTGAGCTAAGATCCTGTGGGAATTCGAGGTCCAGACTGACAAACTGGTGATGGCTAACCAACCAGACATCGAGTTGATTGACAAACAGCAGAAGAAGGCTGCAGTGATAGATGTGGCAATCCCAAGAGACAGAAACGTCAAGAAGGAACACGAGAAGCTTGAAAGAGGAGCTAGAAAAGATGTGGAAAGTAGGAGCAACAGTGGTGCCAGTGGTAAATACACACACACACACACACACACACACACAATGGTCTTAATAAGCTGTCATAATTTGAACTCTACCCTGGTCTGCTTTCTGTTTGGTGGTCTGAAATGGTTGTAGAGCTCAAAACACATCAAATCATCTTAACCTGAAACAGATGCATAATCATTTCACAGAAAAAAACACCGTAACTCAAATTTAGATCAGATTTATTTACATTTCATGAACATAAAGCAGTCAGAAATGCATGACTTCCAACAAAACAGAAGTAACTTTATTGAAAAACAAAGGAGAAAGAAATCCAGGTGAAAAACTTTCTGTGGTAAAATGACCAGTGGCATATAAAATCACAAACCTCAAAGTGCTGAGGTACAGTGTACAGTTCATGTGCTAGTAGACTGAAATCAATGAGCACAATGTATCCTCTTTGGTCAGTACATAAAAACAAGTCATTTGGTCTGTAGAGATCAAGTCTAGTTATCATTGCAGCTGTCTTTCTCTAATAGTGGCTGGGGGCCATTATTTTTCACATCAGAGAGACAAGTCCAACAGTCCTGCTATACACATTAATAATCATACTACATGTTATATATTGTTATGACACATGATAACTGAGGCAAATAATTATTAAGAGACAAACAAAAGCAAGGTGAGGCGATTTAATGTGCATTTGTCAGAAAAGATGCTCATGACACATTCAATCTGCATGGCTTACAGTCTGTGGATGAGAGTATTCCCATCACAGTGAGTGAGAAATCTAAACTCCAGTGATGTCTGCTTAGTTTTAGCAGTAGAAAAAACACATCATTTCAGGACAGCTGAAGCTGCTTCTTTGATACAAGACACGGCCTTCTGAATGTCCTCCTCCGTATGTTCAACGGTGACCACCACTCTGATGCTGAGGACAAACAGGTGGAGCAGTCAGACACAACAGAGCACTGTCAAAGCTAATGGCATCTTCACAAATGATGCCATTTATAAATGCTGACACTTCATTCACTGAAATTAATGTGTTTCAAGAGTTCAACAGGGTTGCTCTCAGATTTCCCCATTTATTCTTTTACTGGAGAATTACCAATATCTCTTCCCACAGTGGTGTTCATTCATACCTCTCTATTTTACCTGCCCTTTCACTTTTCCAGTGGATGTAAATAGGGTCAGGTGACAAAGAACAGACACAATACTTCAAGTTGACTTTGAAAATGCATATCTATAAATATAATTACAATATAAAACACAACATTGTTCATTGTACCCCCTTTAAAAAATAATCGATGTATTTTTGTTATAAAAATCTCCTGAAAAGACCAAAAGCAATGATGTGTTAGTTGAATAAACTACAGTGTGTGTGTTCCTGGTAATGAACTGACTTAAGATAATAATACATTTTGATACACTGTATCGGCTGGAAAGTAGAGTCCCTTACCTGGGTGGGGGGAGGAACCGCTCTTCTTTTTCCAGGTAACAAGCGAGGGTCAGGGCCACATGTCTTCCCAAACACTGATACAGAAAACAGAAACTACTAAGAGACACTAAATAACAATCTCAGTCATTTAACATTAAACTGTCACCATTTGATATACAGCTATATGAAAATGTTGAAGAAAATCTGAGCATATAATAGTAAACATTAAAAAACATCCATGATTTTCCAGTTGTTTGTCTTCACTTGTAAAAAATAACCTTTTAATATAATTGTGTGCCTGGGATTGATGTGATCAGCTGGACTTACATAGTCTACAATAGTGCGGAGCAGCTGCATGTCGGAGTCTCTGGAGCCTGAACTTCTCTCCAGCTGTAAGTGAAGAGCTGGGGCAAATGGTACTCCTACTAACTTCAGACCTGGAGTTCTGTCAAACAAGGATCACGCCAAACAATCACAACATACTGGGAAGAGCAACTCTGAAACTTCGGTCAAGATCATTTTGATGTAAAATAACCCTGTCTCTGCTGGCCTGGATATGGTGTGGACAGTCATGCGTTTCCTCTACACAGCCACCTGCCACTAGGGGTGGGAATCTCTGGGTACCTCATGATTCAATTTGATTACGATTCAGAGGGCTGCGATGCGATAATAAACGATCAATGCATCTTGATACATAATTTTATTCTATACAGAATATCTGGATAATTACTAAGCATAACATTTGCCCATTAAAATCCAAAATAAACATCTCCCAATTAGCTTAAAAGGACTAGTTTGCCTTCCTAATTACTTCATTAAGCAGGTGTGTTTACCTGAGGTGTAGGCTTCTTGTGTGTCTGTGTGTGGGGAGAAGAGAATCCAGAGGAAGGTGCAAAGCGTATTTAAAATGTATAATAATAATGTTCCTGGTGATTAAAGCCTGCTGGTTCAATGTGAAAAATTTTGATATTTTTGCTGGGGGGGCGGGTTTTACAATCACGATGCCTGCTCAACCATCGAACATCTGTCTGCCATCGCCGATGGATGATGGCTATCGGCCCAACCATAGTTGCTGCTAATATCTTTTTCCACTAACTGCCACTCGCTCTCTCATTTGCTTGACCACACACACAGGATACACATGGAGCTGCCAAGCGTCAAGTGTCACCATGCTCGCACAATGTGCAAGTTAAAATCATTACTTGAGCATTGATATTAATGATTGTGTGACATTTAAGTAAGGTGGTTATTTATTCCCAGTGGTGGTGTGCCGAATACAAGGGGGAACACGGTTCTCTGTTATGTGCATGCCACAGACGCAGGAAGGCGCTGCACTTCTGTGAGTTCTATCTTTTGCGTTCGTCAACATTACGTTATCAATTAACATTTAAATAATAGATTTTTGACATTCTTTCTTAGAAAATAAACCCCTTAGTCTTAGTTTCACTAGCAACAGTCAACTTTAAACTTTTAGATAAATTCACACATCAATCATCTTGTTGGAGTTCTTGATTTGACTCACAGTCAAGTCTTACCCCTTTAAAGCCTTGCAAACATGTTTGCACTTTTCCTTCAGGACAGTGAAAATATCTGCAAAACAGATGAAGACAGATGGATGAGCGGGAACAGGTTTGAAAACAGAACTGCTTCTTACTAATGCACATTTCTAATCAGCAATGAAAAGCACTTTCTCTAATAACAGCTTGTCTCAAATAAATGCCCCCAAGATGGAAAGGTGCATAGGGGAGTAGTTAAAGGAGCAATGCAACACAATATATATAGATCTTCTGTTGTTGACATATTGTCAAAACTGTTATTTCCTCACATTCTGTTCATAATTTTAGTTAATGTTTGAAACTCTTAGATCTTCTAAATTCTAAGACATGGCACCTTTAAAGACAGAGCCTGTACCTGGATCCTCCTCCATGATGTTGAGGGCCTCAATGGCAGCAGCAGCCAGCATGGGAGGCAGGGAGGCAGAGAAACAGTAGCCCTGGCCCGACAGACGCTACAAAACACAGGAGAGAAATCTTACTTTTTACTGAGTCACAGTGGATGTTGTTAGGATTAGTATTTTAACACTGATCACACTGTACAAAATATATTTTAATATTAAAGAAGAAACAAATTGACCTGAATTAAAAGCAGCAGATAGAAAGTAACTCACTGTATTCGATTTCAGCCCCTTCACTACTATTACTCATATTTAGTAGAAGCACCGTTTACAGCCCCGGCTTTATTTTATTTGTCCACTTTCACAGGAAGTGTTAGTAAACAGCTATTTTGAAGTGGACAGGACTGAGGCCCGGACCAGGATGTAAACATCTTCATAGGTGGGGTTGTTCACACCTCATTAAAGCTGATGATACACGGGGCAACTTTTTGAGCAATGTTGCTGGGCAATGTTGCTAGTGGCAAGTCCGACTAGGTTTTGAACGTATAGCGGTGGTGCGGGGCTGGTGGCGGAGGAAGGGGATAACGGTAGTAATCTTTACTCATTACCATTGACGGCAATGTTGCCCTGCACGATTGCTCTATAAGTTGCTCTGTGTATCATCAGCTTAACTCTTTTTTTGGATACTTCTTAAAAGGTTTGAGACCACTCCCTCATTAAGACTGGTTTACTGTCCAGTCTTAATGAAGTAATAGATATAAAATCTAGATGCTGGCCAGGGAAAATATGAGAAACCACTCAAAATGATGTGCAATACTTGATGCTCATACAGAAAAACCGTCCATGCAGTATTTTAGAAAACCACTAGGAAGAGTCGTAGCATAATTTAAGCACATTAGGGCTACTCAACATCAATGTATTTATAGCATGAACACTGCTTCACTGAATATCTTGCGATAGAATTGTCCACAACTGATTACAAAAATTAAACTAACAAGCCATCATAAACCAGCAACCGATAAGGATTATAGACTCCCCTAAATGGGAAGGAGACATAACTGATATGATTAGTGCTTGTCTTGCTATTACAAAACAAAATATATAGTGAGTGCCTGATAACACACATTTGTACCATTTGAGGATACAGTCTCTCAGACTATGTGTCAAAGTTGTATGTGAACAGCCATACAGTGCTTTAACTTGATTAGCAATTTAATTTACACATTATTGAGCAGAGACCAATTAGTTAATTATTCAACATGTATCAATAAAACTCTTGTATTTACCTGGTGGTCGATGACAAAGGATCGTCCACAGCAGAAGCCTCCGATAGAGGCAACAGCGTTCTCCATATTGGCACTGATCAGGTCAATGTCATCTATCTGCATGGTGCAAAAATGGTACCATGTTACACATGAGACACACATACACAATGGAAACAAATAAGCCCAAAATGTTTTCAGATTTGATAGGCTGATCAAGCGGATCCAAATGCCCTTTGTGTCATCTCTTATTTTGTTCATTGGAAAAGTTTATCAAATCAAATAACATTCTTGCAAGAATTATAATTAGAAACAATGAATTTATTTTAGCAGCACATGTGCTGCTGCACACCAGTTGGAAGAAAGGTGTAGGCATGAGGATAGGAGCCTAGCATCAACAAAAAGGGAAGTTAAAAATGAAAAGACAAGGACACTGGGCACATAACTAGAGCTGAAACAATTCATCGATTATATCGATTAATTCAATTACTAAAATGCATCGACGCAAATTCTTTGCATTGCATTCTTTGCGAGAAAATAGCGAGAGACGAAGAAGAAAGTGTTCAAAGTATGGGATTATTTCAAGATAAACAAAAATAATCTGTAATGTTACAGTCCGTCCACCGTAAAACTAAACTTATGAGGCCTACCAACAGCACGACGGTGTTCTGCCAGGGGACAACAGATAAGGTAACAGTAACTTTAGCATTTAACAGAAATCATGATTGATTGTTGAGTTGAAGGCTAGCTAAAGTAAGCCGCAGTCCTCAGCTGATAATGTACACACGTGCGTTTGTTGTTCTCCACCGTGAGTTTGGGTTGTAACGTCACAGTCAGGAGTTAACTGGGTGTTGGGGAGCTGCACCTTAGTGTAACTTGTATAATACTCGGGTGATGTTTGTGTTGGTAAAGCAGCTGTCTGGTTGTTTGTCTGTTGATGCTGCTGGTCTGATGTTTGCTGTATGACACTATGAATTTCCACAAAGACTAATAAATATCTATCATCGTACAAAGCTGATCCCGTTACCGTGGTGGGGGGCGCCGCCACCGCCAAGCAAAAGTTCTTCTTAAACAATGCATCGATAGATCTTTGAAATAATCTATAAAAGCTTTGAGTACTAAAATCATCGTTAGCAGCAGCCCTACACATTACACATCATGTCATACATGTAAAAAAAGTTATTTAAACGAGGTAAAGTATTCTCACATTTAAACTCCCTGTTGTCTGATATTGTTTTTTGCAGAAGACACATATCCATCCTTCAGAGCAGATGCGTTTGAGATTTGTGTGGGTGTTTCAGGTGTACCAGTCCACCTTTTTCTCCAAGGGGGGGGTTGCCATTCTTGTTCGCACATCCATCCCATTTGTATTCAAAACGCAGACAACCAATCCAGATGGGAG
Organism: Micropterus dolomieu; assembly: GCF_021292245.1. Lineage (NCBI taxonomy): Eukaryota > Metazoa > Chordata > Actinopteri > Centrarchiformes > Centrarchidae > Micropterus > Micropterus dolomieu. The sequence continues at coordinate 29,762,418 of NC_060162.1, read as the reverse complement.
GTTCATACTTGTCAATCACTTCGGACGCAGCACAAAGGTGTTAATCATCACTTCACGTAAAGTTTGGTGCAGATGTGAGAATGTACACTGAAGTTACAAAAACTTCCTCTTTCACGGGGAATCATCAATTTTCAACTGAGTACAGAGTGTGTGAATCATTCAAAAAATTACCATAAAATTCAAAATAGCTGACTTCATGTTGGGTGTAGGGCATTGGTCCAAGAGGCTTTTTGGTACGTCTGGACACGATACATGTGCCATAAAACTTTCCTAGGTAAACTGTGCTGCGGGTGCTGCTTCATTTAAGGTCACTTCCTAATGCCAGCAGGTGGCGATAGTGAATATTGGCTTGTAGACCTGGGGCAAATTCAATCTCAAAACTTTTAGCACTGGTTTGCAACATTTTCAGATTAAACAACTTGTTTTCTCCCGTTTGGTGGGCGAGTCTCCGGTGTTACCCAATCAGCTGCGACAAGTTTGTAAACAAAACTGTTAAAAAGACAGGAAAAATCAGTGCGCTTGCGTACACAGCAGGGTGTTCAGGGAACCACAGTTTCCGCTGAAAAAAAAAACGTTTTGCTACGTTTTGTCTGCGATGAACTCAGCCCTGTTCAGGCCGGGATTCTTATGAAACATGTCAAGTTTGGTACAGATCTGAGCATGTACAGTCAAGGTACAGCAACTTCCTCTTTCATGGTGAATCATCAATTTTGGATGCCATGCCACGGGCACGCCATTCCTCAAAAACTCACTGTTTGTACAACTTTTAATTGTCAATGTATGACAGATAAATGGAAATTTCTCCCCCGCTCATTGATTGGCCGTGTCAATATTGTCAAAATGGTTGTGCTCACTAAATTCACTTATCTAGTTCAGAATGTGCCCATCTTCCTCACTTCATCCTTTTTCAAGAAGTTAGACTATTATCATGCCCTTCGTCTGGGCAGCCAAGCCCCCCCATATTTCAAAGGCCCACTTAAGCTATGTTCACACTGACAGCAAAGTTAATATTCGCCTCATTTTACTTGCGCGAGTTTGACCACTGGACATTCTGAGTGTATTACAGCTGTATGAACCCAAGGTAAACCTTTTGTTGTGATTTAAACGGATCAAACTGATGCCAAAATAACTACAATATGATGCCCATTTGTTAGACATATGAATTCATGCTTTGTCAGATCTGTCAGCAAGTCAGCAGGACAAAAACTTTTAAAATGTTTGTTTTCTGAATGGAGTTTGGATCAAGCTGGGCTATGCTAACCTGTTCACAGTAAAGTGCTACGATAGCTGGAATAAAGTTAGACACATATTTTCTGAACTCACCAGGAGGTTCAAATTCTTTTTTGTCGTCATTTAAGTTTTTTTTATTTATTCATACACACAAACATAAAATAAAATAAACACTGACCCCAACATCAACAGACCGTATATTCAGCATACAACCCCATATACAAAGGCCTCCTGCAAAATCGACATTTCCTTTTTTTGAAAACAAAACATACATTCAGCACCATGTCTACAAATGTTTCCATATGTCCCATCTACAAAAAGATACGTTCCCAGGCCCTCCTAAAATGTTCTCCTTCGTTGTTAATTCTAGCCAACATGCGTTCATATGATGCAACTTCTGACATCTGCTGTGACCATCCCAACTTTTTCTCGTTCATATTTAGATATATTTGACATTTCTGTTTGGTCCCCTAACACAGTCTTGGTGATACAGGTACCACCACACCCAGCCACTTACTCACATGTTCCAGTACTTTCTCCCAAAACGGGTAGACCAGTTTACATCCCCAAATTAGATGCAAAAATGTCCCTATTTCACTCTGACACTTCCAACATAGATTTTTTTCCTATTAAGCCCATTCTATGTAGTTTTGAAGGGGTGAAATAAAATCTATGAATTATCTTGTACTGAATAAATTTCCCCTTCGCCTCTCTCATGTGTTTCCCTGTATTTGATAAGACATTTAACCAATCCTCCTCATTCAGATCACACACTAGGTCTTTCTGCCAAATGATCTCCAGATTTTTGAGGCTAGCTTACTTCTCGTCGCTGCACGTTTGAAAAAGTTAACTTTGTTGTTCGACATTTCATTGAAGCAGTAGTCCAACAGAGTTCTGGGTGCCAACCGACACTAACAACAACAGTAAAACCGGATATGCACGGAAGCTAGCTGCCGAGAAAGGCGAGTGAAGATAATTCAAGTTGTTATCCCAAAATCTAAAGTAAAAAGCTAATTTAATAAAAGCAGTTCAATAAAAAAAAAAAAAAGAAAAAAAACACACATCAGCCTGTAGATGCCCTCAAATCCTCTCCATTTCATCTCTACATTGATATTCATTTGAGTGGACTCTCAAATTTCTGTGTGATCTGTATCAGTATAATCATAACTATTATTGCTATGGTTTTATGATATCTTGCAAAACAGCATTTTTTCTGTGCGTTTACAGATCATTTTTAGAATAAAGAAATCACCCAGTACAACAATCTAAGTAATTATTAAATACATAAAATTTTTTGTAAAATATCAAGCTATGAATGACATTTAAGAAACTGTTTGCTAAATAAAGTTGCAAGCGGCGCTAAACGGGCCCTCACGTTTGTAGTGCATCTTGGTGTGAAACAGCCACACTGCAGATGCCACAACTCACTGTCACCGGTGTTGTGCCCAGTTGTGCGCCCGTCGCGGGACTTTCGGATAATTTATCACCATTGATGAACCACACAAAGAATATTATATCGTTTTTAAATAGTACTTGGAATAGACCCGTAAGGAACCGCAACGTGAATGCAATTGTCGGCCGCATAGCAGGCAAGCAAATCTCTGACAAGACCGTTGAATGGGGCGGCTGTGGCTCAGGAGGTAGAGCAGGTTGGCCATTAATTGGAAGGTTGGTGGTTCAATCCCCGGCTCCCCCTGGTTGCATGTCAAAGTGTCCTTGGGCAAGATACTGAACCCCAAATTGCCCCTGGTGGCTGTTCCACCAGTGTATGAATGTGTGTGACTGGTGGAATGTGTGTGACTGGTGAATGCAGAGAGAGATGTAATGTAAAAGTGCTTTGAGTGGTTGAAAAGATTTGAAAGGCGCTATACAGAGCATTTACATTTGAATAGCAGGCAAGCAGAGAGAAAAGGGACAACAATAAGCCTCAGTTTCGCTGGAAATGTCTTTTCTTTTCTAAACACTAAAGCGGAGCTACCGTGTATATTCTCTATACCAAATGCATAACTGCAGTGCATTGTGGGTGAGATACATCTCTGGAGTGACCATTGTTGTTGACTCGCTCCCTCAGCCCCGAGGGTTTTTCACACAAATGAGCACCTATGATGGCGGATACCTCGAGGGCAAGTGCTGAATGGAAGTCACAGAGGCCATGTTGAAACGCAGTCAGTCTTTCAACCACTAGTTTACCACTTTTTATGACAGGAATGGATTTTTCTTGTTGTTTCTTTATGAAGTTAATTAACAGCAATGTTTGTAACATTTGAGTTTGTTAAATTAATCAATTAAATTTTTCACATCCAAGATGTTACCACTTATTCAGCGCTCAAGTTTTTTAACAAATTATTTTACAATGCTATATACTGTAGCTATTGATCTACTGATATGACCACAGCAGCGCTCCCAACAAACAGTTTTAGTCAGAACATTTTAACCAGCTGCTTAGCCTTTTACAGTGCCAATATACAGTATCTCTTTATTTAAAGTTGAGTGTACTCACATTGACCCCAAAGTGTTCTGTGACTCCTCTGCCATGTTCTCCCAAAACACCAAAAGACATGCTCTCTTCCAGAAAGATCCGCACTTTGTACTTGTACTTCAGCTTTACCTGGAAAGTTACACAGACACAATAAATAGGCAACAAAACACAAGACACATTTAGACATAGGACAGCCTTGCTGTAATCATGCCATAATACACTGCTCAAAAATAAATAAATAAGGGGACACTTATATAACATGTCACTTCAGGGATATCAGTCTGTCTAGTTAGGAAGCATAAGAGATTGTGAATTAATGTCATTCTCACTTGCATCAAAACAGGTGACAATAGTGCACTGGAGAGGCAGCAGAAAGAACTCCCAAACAGGGAATGGTATATCGTAAAGCTTGTGAGAATTCGTTGAATGCCTTTGCAAGGCATTATCCAGCATGATACAAGAAGCTGAAGCTTTTGTAAGTGTTAAGGATATTTGAAAACTCACAAAACTTGGTTCACGTGTAAGAAGGGGCAGGATGAGAATTAGGGCTGAACAATTAATCGTTTTCAAATGGAAATTGCGATTTGAAAGAACGCAATTAGCTTATCTTGAAGACGGCTATTAACAATGTAGGTTAATTATACAGCGCATCTGACCCGTTTTAAACAGTCATGCTGTTACAAATTCATTTCGTTTCCATCTGTGTGTGACAGACTTGCTCGCCAATCACAGGCGCTCACCTGATGCATGCTGGACTTAAACTGGGGGGTTTGGGGACACTCCCCCAGAGAATTGTGACTGTTTTAATTTCCTGTATTCTGGTGTTTTTCCTGCACCAATTTCTGCCTTTTCTGCATCAGTTTATTGTGGAAATTATTTATGTAAAAGGAACACAAAATTCAGGTAGCAGCAGGTGGCTGAATCTTTGTTTCACTTTGTTTACTTTTAAATGACTTGAAGGCTGGCAATTCTGCCTTCAGATTTTATGACTGATTACTTGTTTGATCGTCTTTGTTGCTGAATTGTGGTGAATGGAGAACATTGATACTTTATGACCTTGTAACTGATTATTTATTCCCATCTTAAATGTACAATTGTACTACTTCCTACCTTGGCCAGGACAATCTTGGAAAAATAGTTTTTTCTGGTTTAATAAAAAGATATAATAAAACAATGTAAAATCTAAAACTAACAGAATATAATCTTCTTTTTTTCTCTCCCTCAACATTTCTATAGGCCACATTCTGTCTGTGACTGATGTAGAGTATGTGAGTGATTGACTGGTCACTTAGTAAACCGCCTCCTATATGAGCTAGGGTTATGTAACCATAAAACATGTTTACCTTTTAAGTATTAATGGTGTCAAATTATGCCTGAATATCTTTTAAACAATACGATTTGACCTTCTGGAGGTTGTAATGATGAATTTTAAGACCATTAAAAAAAATAAGTAAAATGATTAATAAAGATTTGAGTAAAGCAGTACACTAAAGTGGCCACTAGATGGCAGCAGAGGGTAAGAACTTCACCATTACAACGAGGCAAAAAGGGTGCGGTCAGGGAACATAGGAGGAGTTCAAGTAAAAGTCCAGCCTAAGTGGGCGGAGATTGAGGATTATAAAAAGAGATGTTCACCAACTGTGCACTCAGTCGTTGATCCTGATGCCGGCCGGAATGTAACTTGGGTTTGTGACTTTTAATGGAATACAAACTATTTTGCAGTGATTTTGATTGTTATTATGGCGAGTATAATAGTGGTGGAGAGAAGTTTTGGGCTTTTAAACTGGCCTAGCCCCAAACTTTTCTTCATCAAAATGTATGGGATTATTTTCCTATCTTTATTCAAGCGCATGGTCTTTAAATTTGAGAGCATGACTTCTGACTGATTTCATGCTCAGATTTTGTAACACTATCCTTCAAAACCCTGCCCTCACACTTATTGCCCCAACCAATAGAATGTGTTGATCAATGAAATGAACCCTGCCTCATTGCAGGCATGTTCGCTTTACTTCTTATAGCATCCGTACGGGCAGTTACTCTTGAACTGGATCATCCACAGCTTCATACACCGGTCAGCCATAACATTATGATCACCTGCTGGTCATAATGTAAGTCTCCCTTTTGCTGCCATGCTGGAACGGATTCTGAGAGGGTTATTGCACAAAAAAAAATCCCAGAGCACACAGAAGCACCCTGAGTATGAGGAGAAAGGCTGAAGCCAGAGGCAAGAAATCTCTGGAACAACAGCTTCTAAGTGAAAGCACGCCATCTGAGCAGAAGCAGAGCAAATATAAGTAGTCTAATCAATCAATCAAGCAGGGCTGTTTGAGTGTGAGGGCAGGGCAAGTGTTACAAAATCTAAACATGAAATCAATCATTGATGCTATCAAATTTAAAGACCACGCTCTTACAGTAGGGTTGTGCTATTAATTGAATTTTAATTACGATTTCGATTTTGTCTTCCAACGATTAAAAAATAAGTTAATTGAAATAAAATGTTTATTACCGTGCTGTTTCGCATTGAAACTTGTTTTGTCTTGGGTTATAAATCCAGCGCACCCTTTCCTTTACAGCAGCACCCCCTGCCCCTCCCTAAAAGACCAAATGCCATCTCAGCCAGGCATTTGTATGTGTTAGGTTAAACCTTGCTTTACCTGGTCCATGCTTGTAAAAGAATCACTGTGTCCCTGTCTTCTAACAATTACTGGATTTATACTTTTATCACCGTTGGTTTAAGTCACTGCATCTCCCAACAGAACGCCACGGTTGAATTTCAGCGTAACTTAAAGAGGTGGTATTATGCTCATTTTCAGGTTCAAAATCTTAACTGGGGGTTGTACCAGAACAGGTTTACATGGTTTCATTTTTAAAAAACACCATATTTTGTCATACTGCACATTGCTGCAGCTCCTCTTTTCACCCTGTGTTGAAGGCTTCGTTTTAGCTATGGAGTGATACATCTTGTCTCTAAATGATCTTTGTTGGGAGTTACACATGCGCAGTTCCTAGTTAAGGACTACAAGCCAATCAGAAGCAGAGAAGGGCAGGTCAGCGAAAGGCCGGTAATAACCAATAAGAAGCACACGTATTTTCATTGTGACGTCACAAGAAAGGGAAGTAAAGGCTGGACTACAAACGAGCTGTTTTCAAGCGGTTCAGAGCAGAGTTTTCTGTGGGAGATGGGAACTCCCTTTGGACTGGACTTTGGGCTTTTTCACTCAGCAAACCTGTTACATGCACAAAAAAGATATATAAATCAATAAAGGAGAGGGGGAAAAGCCAAAAACCATAATACTACCTCTTTAACATAACAAGTTGTTGTTTACTCAAGTAGTTCACAAGTCACCCATTCAGCTCCACTCCATGTGTACACACACCAGCACATACACACACAGACGGAAGCCCGTCAACCTGGGTAAACACTGTGCTGCTTTCATCTTCTTGCGCTCTAAGATGCTGTTAATGCATAATCACTGAAAATATAAAGCATTCAGTTTTAAAAGTTCAATAAATGCATGATGTTTCCTAAGTCAATCAGTAATCATGTTAATAATTGTGATTTCAATTATGATCAAAACAATCATGATTATAATTTTTGCCATATTAGAGCAGCTCTATCTTACAGAAATGTGTTCAACAAGTCTAACACTAAATAGGAAAACTAGTTCCAACCCCCATACATACTACACTGAGGCTACATCTACACTACTACGCTTTTGTTTAAAAAAACACCAGCGTTTTAGCTGCGTATCAGAGTTAATCTCTGTCTATATTAAACCACTGAAAACGCACATCTAGTGGCCATTCACGTCCACTTGGCATGCGTGTGCTGGTGTTGCTGAATATTTGGCAAAAGAAGAAAATACTATTAGAGATGAAGATCCACTGATTTTTATTTTTATTATTATTATTTATTTTTTAATCCATGGAGCAACGACGTGGTGGACTGTTACGGGAGTCCAAAGCGACTGATGACAGAAAACAGACAGTCCTCACAAAGTAAATATGGCAACATGCACTTCACAAGTGTTATTTGCACAATACAAAATATTTTACTAAAAATATTAAAGTCCTCCGTTTTCACCTGCAGCACTACTACGCTATCCCACAGCAATTACTGAGGGATAATAAACTTGGCCAGTTTGTAAATCAAAGAGATTAGATTTATTGTGGAAAATAATAATCTTTGCGGTCTATTAAGCTTGATTTATACTCCTGCGTAGGGTCTCTACGTGCCATGCATTTGTACTTGTGCGTCCGTGTGTCTGGTCGTAGCACTACAGAGTCCACTCTGTTGACTTCTGCCGGCCGAGCAGGCTAACTTCCGGTTTAGCCCTCCGCTAACGTGAATGGGTAAAATTGTAAACGTGCAGCTGGTGTAGCCTTTTCAAATGTTATCGACCGAGTGGATCACATTCTGATAGTGAAACGAGTCATTTTGCTCGGGTTGTGGCGGTCAAATATATTGATCCACCGTGTTACAGCCGCCGTTTTGGCCGCTAGTAAAAGTTACTTCAAAGCACGGGCACTTCCTGTCGCCTCGGAGGCATTGCAAGGCTACCCAGCCGACCAATCACAGAGCTTACGCTCCGCTTCGCCTCGACGTGTAGTTACATTTTTGAAGAGGTGCACGTCAGGCTACGCCGTAGGTGACGGCGTAGGGTAGGGGGCTACACAGAGGCTACGCTGTCGATTTGAGGCAGAAGTATAAATTGCACTTTAGTTCTCTATTTACCAGTTCAGGGAGAGGACAGATGTCTGCAGTGTTGATGTACAGCCCCTCCACTACAATGAACTTCCGGGTCACTCGAGCTTTACGAGGATTCTGCAACAGAACCACAGTATGTTAGCACATGAGAGTTTGACAAGAAAGACAATAAGACATTGAACATTCATAAAGAAACAGAGGGAAAACAGGTTTATAAAAATAACATTTTCAGTTCCAACACTCTCTGCTACATTTACAACTACAGAGTGCAATTTGACATCCTCCCCCTATAATATTGTTTTCTCAAATTAAACAACCCTGTACTAACCTTCTGGTCCTCCAGCTCCTGCTCCTTGAGCAGCCTCTCCAGATCCTCCATGTCATTGTGTTTGAAGTATTTGATGAAGCTGCGGGACGCCTGAAGACCCTTCTGGATGGAGAAACAAGCTGCTTCGTCCCTGAACACACAATCAAGGACACAACACAAAACTAAATATATGGAACACAAAACAACAAGTCACACTTCAAACTTTGCTATACTACATCTATGACAGAATTACAGTCACTGGAAAAGGAAAACAGGTTTTTGGATTAAAGAGCAGCGGACCACTATCCACCAGGCCCGAACTACCAGACCAGGCACCACGGCGGGTGCTGTGATCACTCAGGAGAGGAAAGAGAGCCAGGAGAGTAGCCATGCTTGACTTAAGGCTGCTACTAAAGGTCCAGTCTGTACAAAATGGGAGTCCTGTTGATCCAAGTTACAGAAATCAGAGACTGTTGTGCCTACAAAGAACTGTGTCAGACTTTTGAATGTAAAGATGAAACCATATTATGATCTTGTTGCTGCGGGTTATATTCAGCCCAGACGCAAATTCAAAAATTGCACTGCAGAATTTTTTAGGTGTACGTATATATAGACAATACTTACACAAAGATGATGTCCCCCCTCTTGGAGTAGGCAGGGATTGCACTAGCAATGGTTGCAAAGCCATACGAATATATGATGGCCTCTTCTGTTTTCATGAATTTGGCCAGACGACTCTCCAGCTCCAGGTGAACATCTGGGGGAAGGAAACAAAAAAGAAGTTGAAACTAATAAGTTCACTGTTAATCTGCATTTATTATTACAGAACATATTCAGATTTGCAGAGAATACAGTGGCTTCTTGGCTAGGCAAAAATAAACCTGATTCAACAAAGGTATAAGGAATGATATTGTATTGCTGTGTGTAAATAAAGGACAGTCATTTTAAATATGATTAATATCCCAACTACTATGCTCCCCTTTCTGGTAGTCTTGTGCTTTCTCGTCCCTCTCCTCTCTCCTCCTATCACTTCCTGCAGGTTTTCTGGCTCTGGAGCTGTGGAGTCTGGATCTGTGGCTGCGGGTCACCTGCTGCCCCCGTGTTCCTGCTCGACACCCTCTGCTACAACAACTATTGTTACTAGTCCTATTGTTATTATCATTCACACTGCTGTAAATATCTGTACCATTTTTCATTCAGTCTATAGCAGCATCACCTTTACTGTCTGTACCTCTGTGTGTACATTGTGTAGGCTGCCTCCCTCCCTCTCTCCCTACAACGGAGGATTCTACAGACAAAAGCATGGCTGTGCCACGGGCTCACCAGTGTCACTATTGTACTGAACATCTACATGGAAGAAGTGGAGGGAAAAGCCCTCAACTCCTTCAGAGGAACAGCACCGAGCCACTGGTACAGATATGTGGACGACACCTGGCTCAAAATTAAAAGCCAGGAAGTGCAAGCCTTCACAGAACACATCAACTCTGTGGACAGCAACATCAAGTTCACACGAGAAGATGTTCACAACAACAGTTTAGCTTTCTTGGACTGTGCTGTACACACTGAAGAGGACAAGAGCCTGCAATCTGGAGTTTAGAGGAAACCCACACACACAAACCAATACTTACTTTTCAATTCCACCACCCACCGGAACATAAGCTAGGGAGTTATTAGAACCCTGCACCACAGAGCGGACAACATACCAACAAGTGCAAAAGCTAGAGAGAAGGAACAGAACCACCTGAAGGGGGCACTTACAGCCTGTGGATACCCTAAATGGACCTTTGTGAAAACAACAGGGGATGAGGAGAGGAAGGTCAAACGCAACAACATTGTAATTCCATATGTGTATGGAGTATCAGAGAAACTCAACATCCCTGTGTTTTTAAACCCAAGAACACGCTAAGACAGATGCTGGTCCACCCCAAAGACCGCAACCCCAAGCACAAGAAAAGCAATCTAGTGTATGCGGTCCAATGCAGTGAGGAATGCACAGACCTGTATATTGGGGAGACTAAACAACCACTACACAAACGCATGGCTCAACACAGAAGGGCCAACTCCTCAGGTCAAGACTCTGCAGTCTACTTACATCTGAAGGACAGAGGACACTCGTTTGAGGACCACCAGGTGCACATTTTAGACAGAGAAGATGGATGTTTGAATGAGGTGTCAAGGAAGCCATCTACACACGGATTGAGAAGCCGTTGCTGAACAGAGGAGGGGATCTCCGCCACCACTTAATTCTGTCCTTTCAGCACTTCCCAGGAAATTCAACAAGCATTTCCTCTTGGCCTCAGGTGAAGATACCGACGATGGTCATTCAGACTTGGCCATGGGTGACTGTAAGAACCGTCGTTACCACAGCCAGGAGCACTAACAAACCAGCGGTTAGGGCTGGGCTGATAGACGATGCCATCGTCCATCGGCAATGGCTGACAGACATCACAAGTTGAGCCAGCGTCGTGATTGTAAAACCCCCGCCGTCACATTATACCACCCAGTCAGTGTTGCGGATTCCCGCCCAATTGGGCTGTTTCAATTTTGATTGTGCGGGTCAAAATTAGTTTGGGCGGGTGGACAAAATTTGGACTGGTTTGGGATCAGTTTGGTGGTTTTTAACAGTTGCATTTTATAGTTAATTTGAAACAAAGCCTAATAGTGTATGTACTCCATCCAATCAGTAATCATTAAGATAGACACTTCAAAGTCACGTTGCTCGAGGTACTAGACAGAGCTGCATTCAGATGTTCAGCTGTTTTCTTCAGCAGCCTCTTCTGCATCTAAAAAGGTAAAAACACTTGTCTGTCTAGATTAAAGTTTTGGAAAATCTTCTTGACTGACAGATCGCGTTCCTTTATCGTTTTGTCGCTATGGTTACACAACCCCCCCCGCCCTCCCGTTGGCACTGCGCTAAAAGTCATCAGTCAGTTATGCAGTTACCCAAAATCTCCTGAATGAAGTTAAAGTGTGTCATGTCATTGCATGAAATAATATCGACTTGCAAAAATAAACGAGTGTGTGGAGGATATTGTGATTTCACCGTAAAGTTTTGATGGCGCTATTTATTTATAAGGAGGGCAACACTCCAGTCCAGCAGGTGGCGCTAATGCACCTAAAACGGTTTATTTATGTATGCTTCGGCTGCTGGTGTTTATTTTTTCTAGTAAAATATATATGTAAATGTAACGTACTGTAGGAAAGGAAAGGTGGAAGTTACTGAAATAAAATACTGATAACATATTTTGGGCGGGTTTGTGTGCGTTTTGGCGGTTTTTTGGGCTGGAATTCATCAGCTGGATCTGGCAACACTGCAACCAGTGAAAGCAGATTTTAATGACCAAAAACATTCTTATTGTTTTTAAGCATGCTTTGCACCTGCCTGGGAATTCTCTTCTCCCCACACTCTCACACCCCTACACGTCAGGTAAACACCCCAGCTTGCCCCGCCTCTCTCTGCCCCCATCTGCACAATTTTCTCCATCAGCAGTATGTTTTATAAAGTCACCTAAGACTGAGAACTCGTCTTTTTTCTGTATACATTTACACCCGCGAACCCTTTATCATGGCAGCAGGTCGGCTTATTAATGACGCAACCTATCAAACAACTGAAAGCAACATCTGCACCCTGTGTGTTCACTGTTGCTTTACCTGGTCCGTGCGTAAAATATCCACTGCGACTTGTAACGCAAGTTCAATTCAAATGAGCTTTATTGGCATGAATGTGTAACAATATTGCCAAAGTATCATACAAACTACATGAGAACAATCAACCCCATACATTGCATTAAACAAGTAATAAAAGCGTAAAGTTAATAGTCTACCATTTTTTTTACCGAGTGAAATCTGTGTGAGAACACATGTACATAAGACGACTGCAGTCCCCCCGCGCGCGTGTGTGCGCCCGATGACATTGTCCATCCCAATGTTTCATTATAGACATCGCCCAACCCAACCAGTGGTATCGACGATCCTAGCTAATGATCCCAGAGGTTAATTAGCTGAGTTTCCCTACCAGTCAGTCAGAACTGAAGAAGTCTCTTAGATGAGGGACGAAAACGTCTTCTTGCATCTTCAACCAAGTCCAGCTGCCCTTGACCTCAACCTTCGTCCATCATCAATGGAGCTCCAATACTGCAATTCAGCACGGCAATGGGTAAATAAAGAGCAGAGACTCCATTTTAATAGGGTGGCGCTAGAAATATGAATGCGTGTCAACGCAGACCATGATAGGCTATTTATGTTAAAACGCAGGAATGAAATAAGCGGTCAATAAGTTGACATTACTACGTTTTATACAGCATTGTTCATTCATCATTTACCAGACTTGAATTTCCTTAATGAATGATGAAGTGCTGGAATTCTCCTATACGCCTAGGTCTATTTAAATAGGCTAGATTTATGCAGCTGTAACCTGATGGGACTAAATCTTCTCTAAACCCACTGACGATTAAAAGTTGTACAAATGGTGAGTTTTTGTGGCGTCCAAAATCGATGATTCTCCATGAAACAGGAAATTGTAACTTCAGCCTACATGCTCACATCTGCACCAAACTTTACGTGCTTCATAACAGTTGAGCCCTGAACACATCTACATGTTCAGTTATAGTCGTAGTGCAAAGTGCTACGCAGCGCCACAAAGGGGACACAGGAAGTGATGACTAACACCTTTGTGCAGCGTACCAGCTCCAGAATCTGCAATGTGGCGTCTCACACCTCACCGCGCTACACGTTCGAGGGCCTGTGTGAAAGGTGCTATACAAATAAACTTTACTTACTTACTACTGCCTGACACATATACAAGCCATATTGTAAAATGATTTCCCTTTGCTTTAAGAGTGATAATCGTTAACTGCTTAGCTCATATTACAAAAGTACAACATTTTAAGTAAGAAAGGTGTTTTGTTTGAGATACTTTAATATTTTTTAAAAGTCCGATATCTCTGCATCTCTTGTGCCTGACTGTATCTTTGCCTCTACAGACCTTTGTCTGTGTATGGTTAGACATGCTCCAAGTGAAAAAAAGTGGGATAAAGAGGGGAAGGTCAAGAGTTTTACTTCTTAAGTTTCTATATTTTTTTTAAGTAAATTTTTTAGTAAACTTTAAGATTTGTCTTCTGTAATTATGTCTCAAATATGCATTTTATGACGACATCAAGATAATTATTTTAAATCAGGAAAGAAGGCACTATTTGCCTATATATCACCAGCCATTGTGAAAATGAAAGCAACCTCATTTTGAGAATAAAAGAACAGAAGGAAGGTTTTTAGTCAATCCATGATTGATGTCTTTTCTGCATCTTGTTTATGATTTTCATTTGTGTGATGCATTTAAGATGTATAGGAGAAGAAATTTTGTCTTGTTTTGAAATTGAGACCTACTACGTATATCTGGTCTACATGCATTGGAAATTAGAAAATATTACACAATCATAGTTTGTTGAATCTACACAATATTTTTTATTGTTAATTTGTGACTAGAGCAAAGGGGAAGGACAGGAAGTGTACACTACCTATAAAAAAAGAAAAGAAAAAAGAAAGATATGAGGTGAGAATGTAATCTGATGGCTAAATTCTGGCAGCCAGTAAACATTTGGAAAAGGGGTGAGGTCCTTCTTGACAATCAGTTATTTAAGTTGCTGACCCTAGAGCTCAAGGGGAAGAAATAAAGAAGAGGCAAAAGCGGAGAAAAGGGAGGGATTTTGGGGGCTTCCGTTTTTGCATTTTTTAAAGTTTCTCTTTGGGTCACGCCTGAAGAAACTAGAAAGAGTTTTTCCATCTCTTTTTTTGCTTTTTATTAAGTTTATTTAAATAGGGACATATGCAAAAACATAGATAAACCTTGACAGACATCTGATGTGTGTATCATATTGTTTTTAGCTAAAGCTAATTCACGACACTTGTCCCTAGTCTTAATTTTCTTCCTCCTCTTCCGGACTGGTAAGTTAGTATTCTTATAGTTTAACATCCACACTGCCTACATTAACACACCCCATTACAGATAAGCAGCAAACTGCTCCTTTAAAAGGAACTCATTCCAGGTTATGTGTTCAGTGCCCTACTCTCTGGAATCTAAAGTGAGAGAGGAGTGAAGTGGTTGACTAGGAAACTTTAGAATCTAGAGTTAGATATTCAACACAGAACGGTCAGGTCAGTACCTAGTATTGAAACTAGCTTGTTATCAGAGGTCACCCTTTTTCCTAAGTGGTGTCTGAATTCATAATGTGGTAAGGGTGCCCGGGGATGGGGATGAGAGACAGCAGAAGGGCCACTTGTCGCTACATGGCGCCCAACTGCGTGGCTCAAGAAAAAAAATGGTGCCGGGGGTTGTCATGTATGAATACGGGAGTTTTTTGAGTTAAACTTCAAGAACTTTAACTGTCCCTGAGAAATTAGCGGTCTTGACTGAGTCACAAGCAAAATTATACAGGCTGCCCTGTGCAGACGTGACTTGCCTCGCTAGAAACACTGAAAATACAGTAATCAGTAAAGATTGTAGCGGACTGTAATTAAGGTAATTTTAATCTAAGATTGTTTTGATAAGAAAGGTTTGTCTCACTGGCCTTGCTGGGGTAATCTGTGTTACCTGAGTGGAACACAGGGAGGCCAGGGACCTGGACACTCACAGGCACGAGGGGTGAGAACTCAGTACCTGTCCCATAATCCAAAAGGTACTGACAGGATAAAGAGCTATGCTGAAATATGTAGTGCCAAATTAGGTGCTAGGTACATTTACAAGTCAACCTGTGCAGGCCATAGGGTTAAATAAGTACCCAGGCTGTTGAAAAAAACGCAAACCCAATATTATATACATTATAATAGGGTGAATCCGGCAGAGTAACCCGGAACAGAGTGACGCTCGAGCGAGACTGATCACCTCGTGTTGTAGGGTCTAGGAACTCGTACGTGTAAAAAGGGTAAACAAACTTATAAAATAAAGAACAAGGATGGCCGGAAGAGTCAATTCCACTGAACCAGCCCTCACTGAAGTGGGCAATTTTGCTTGGTCTGAAGAGGGAGAGGAAAACCCCTCAGCACCAGAGTATGATACAAACTATCCAGATGTTAGTAGATTCTGGATAGAGCCACAAACACAGCAACCTCCTCCATATCAGGATACAGAGGTCAGAGGGGATCAGGAGTATTACTAGACCTGGTAGAGAATCTGATAAAGAGGGCAAAAAAAATAAAAAATCAGTTCAGACACTATTTTTTTGGCAAGAGCACACTGCAAATATCTGGTTCTTTTTATGGAAAATAATTGGCAGTTGTGGTTGCCAGAACAATGGTATGGAAGTACATTACAACTGAAACCTGCTAACCACAGCAGCCTACACAATTTTGCAGATGATACAAATTCATTTTGTTCTGGGAACATTTAATGGATCTTTCATATGCTATTGAAATAGAGCTGAAAATCCTTAAAAGCTGGTTTGATATAAATAAATAGTCTCTCAACATCAAGAAAAACTAAAGAAAACTTTTTGGGAAATCAGAAAAGTAATTAATGGGGATATTACATTAAAAATGTGATGTAACTGAAAGAGTTTGAGACAAAAGTTGTGACTGACCATAAGCTAAATTGGAAAAAACATATTGACTATATTAAAAGGTAAACTATCAAAGACAACAGTAATCCTGTATAAATCAAGAGATATTAAATTATGAAGCTTTGCATGTTAATTATTCACTCTTTCGTCCCTATATGTCTTACTGTATGGAACTCTGGGGAGCAAGCTATAAACAACTTTAAATTCAACTAGACAGTGCAATTTCTGGAGAGATTGCGATGTGAATGATGGCTGTTGAAGGATGCTAAACTGGATTGCTAAAATTCATGCAAGCTCTCATTTCAGCCTCTTAAACAAGTAGATGCTCCTGTCTCTTTAAGCTCCCCCCTCACCCCTCCAAAAGCCCACTGTGTTCTGATTGGCCGAGATCCTAAAGCAGGATGATTATGCCACTCAGTGGTAGAGACAAACTAAACATAGGAGTTGCCAGTTATTGATGCCACGGGCAAATTACCATATACAGTATATAGAGCTATAAATTATTTTAAGGAAATACTAATATCCAGGTAAACATTGACTGCATTTAGAAAGACTGAAAAAAAACAAACAAAAAAAACACACACACACACACACACACACACACACCCCCCCACAGCAAGTCAGTGGCAACTGAATGCATGTTATGCTTCAAATCACCAATCGATGACAACAAATGCGTGGCACAGTAATGTTTTGATTGTGCTTATATTTTCTGTGACATCTAGTCCAGTGTTGCAAAATAACATGAAGACACAGAAAACAACTAATCTTATGAAAAACGTATTCCATATTCATTTAGAAAGACTAACAACATACACATTTAAAAACAGACCACTGCAAGACGGTCTCCACACAGGTGTTTGAAGTTGAAAGCATTTATTACTGCTGCCGGCGGTGTGATTCGAACCTGGGTCTGATTGAAAGGGGATGCTTGGGAAACCAGTGCTCTAATCAAGCGAGCTATAGAGGGACAGGCGATCATTTGTTGATGGTAAAGTGCATTTGCTTAAAAAAAGTCTTTCAGCTACCAATCTGGTGTTATAAGTTAGAAGATATGTTAAGTTTTGTTGTTATAATTAAGTTCAAAAACCATACATGTGTTTAAATTCGAAACCAATTATCACTACTGCCGGCTGCAGGATTCGAACTCACGTCTGGAATAAGAGTTGCTGCTTCATGGCCTGCAGTCTAACCAACTGCACCACCAGCAAGCTTGCTCGTATTGAGGTGATGTGATCCTTTGTTGATGCAAAAAGTGTATTTGCTTAAAAGCTATCATTTTGGACTTTAGTTAGTGCTTGAGTAGCTGAGCATAAAAATATACATCTTGTGTCCAAACTCCAAACAGGGAGGATGATACAGCAAGATAAAGAATTAGTGACAGGGGGAGATGACTAAGACTTTCCAATCAATTAAGGATCAGAGAAAAAAAAAAAAAAAAACAAAAACAAACTAAACGTCCACTGAGCAGGATTTTGACATTTTGAGGGAGAAAATGCATGTGGCTACATTTTGGTGCCTTTTTTGTGCTTATGGAGATAAATATACAGGACTGGCAGCAGTTTACAAAAAAAATTCTGGTCTGCCAAATCCGCCTCTCCCCACTCTAATGTGATCACATGACACGTTCTAAAGGCTGCTAAAAGCTGTAAAACCCTTCACTTTGGAAGGGCATAGCTCCGAAACATTTTTTTAGCAAACGCCAAAATCAACTTTTTAAGATCAACATCTTTTCTGCAACCTACAGCTCAAATGAGTCTGTAGCTGCACATATGCCGGAGCATTTAGCTCTTAAAGTTGAGTAGGTTGGAAGAAAGTTCTCCCATTGAAACTACATACATGATATTACATATAAATGAAGAGTCCATAAAATACATAGCCTAATAAAGAATTAGCCTATAATAAGACCACTGAAGATGATTACAAATTTACTCCATGCGATGCCAACAAGCCTCAGTGGCTTTGTTGGCAGCCATGGTGTTAAACTCCTCATATCCTGACACAATAAACATGCATTCTTCTGGGCAAAATACGGAGAATGCGCCGTTGCGAAAAAGCTCGAACATACCCCTTTTACGCGAATGCGCACCAACTCCAATTAAGTAAACACCAGGTTCGTAGTCCAGTGTAGGCAGAGTTTGTCAAGCTGAGTTAACTCTGGGTAGGTTGAACTCCCTTCATAGTATGGGCCTCTGGAGGGGCGTAAAAAGTGCTTTGTAGTGAAAAAGTAGCTGCCTGCTCTCATTGGCTGGATGTGGATGTTGAGTCGGCCAACTTTTCCAGATATTTGGCAAACTAGATATCTGTCTGGCATCGGCAATGCAGAGCCATTTTGATGAGTCATTGAACAGTTCATACATAACGACTGGCAACCCCCGATTGATTGCTGACTTACCCCCGATCACAGTCCGATGGTTGGCGAGCTTGGAGAGTGGCAAATGGGGCTTAAAATCGTGTGAACTAGGCTTAATAGGTATCCCGTGGTCTCTATTTTGTATCAATTTAATGCACATTGCCCCCAAATGCAGTGAAAATAAAGGCTGGCAAACATGGATGCAAACTATACAGGTTTCAAACTTTAAGAGAAAATTGGCTTTGCATGGAGGAAGGAAATGCATTCAAAATGTTTGTGAAAAACACAAATTTCAGTTCTTAACTTTGAATTGTTTCAACATTTCATGATGAATGTGTGTCATTTCAGATTCTGTAGTGGGTGTGGTAGAACTGTTAATGCGCCACAGATGTAGGGGGGAAACTGCATTGCAATACAAGACAAACAGCATTAAATAGGTCTCAGTGTATAATTTGTATGTCAAATGGTCAAAAACAGAGAAAGATTTTTCACTAACCGAAAGTTCCATAGAAGCCTCTTGGACCACATGTACCCACACCATATTTCTTCAGAGATGCCAAAGCTTTTTGCTGAAATGAGGAGAAGAAAAAAATAAAATAAATTCACAAGTTCCAATCATGCTTACTAGCAACATGTCAAAATGAAGGAAAGAACTACAGGTAGTTATGGCTTTAATAAGAAGAACTGACCTTAACTCTCTCATGGTCGAGGAGACCAAGAAAGTTAAATGATGCAAAGTTAATGCACTCTCTTCCATTGATTGTGATTTTATGGCTGGTAGGTCTGTAATGGAAAACAGTGCCTTTAAATGCTTAGCTTATGAACACTGTAACAGTGTACAGAGCACAATACATCTAGTTACTGTATTAAAAAAAATAAATAAATAAAGAAGAAGGACCATACGATGCATTCAGTCCAATTACATACTCATTTCCAGGCAGACTGGTTCTCCACTGAGGTAACGTCAACTCGCTGAGACATGAAACTAGCTAAAGTTGGGAAATTGTGCATCATGCCTGCTTTTGTCATTTCGTTATTTTGTTGCATGGTGATAAGTTTCAAAAGAATCTGCACAAAAACACTGTATACAGTGGGGCCAAAAAGTATTTAGTCAGCCACTGATTGTGCAAGTTCTCCTACTTAGAAAGATGAGAGGTCTGTAATTTTCATCATAGGTACACTTCAAAACTATGAGAGACAAAATGAGAAAAAAAAAAAATAAATCCAGGAAATCCCATTGTAGAATTCATTTGTAAATTATGGTGTAAAATAAGTATTTTGTCAATAACAAAAGTTCAACTAAGTCGCCAGCAGGTTTGCACACACTGTAGCTGGTATTTTGGCCCATTCCTCCATGCAGATCTCCTCTAGAGCAGTGATGTTTTGGGGCTGTCGCTGGGCAACACGGACTTTCAACTCCCTCCACAAATTTTCTATTGGGTTGAGGTCTGGAGACTGGCTAGGCCACTCCAGGACCTTGAAATGCTTTTTATGGAGCCCGAGCGGTGTGTTTGGGATCATGTCATGTTCCATCTT
>NC_060162.1:29722023-29742155 GCF_021292245.1 Micropterus dolomieu | reverse complement strand
ATGCTGCTATAGACTGAATGACTAAATGAAAAATGGTATAGATATTTATAGTAGTGTTAATGATAATAATCAAAATGTTAATGATTATAATAACAATAATAACAATAGGACTAGTAACAATAGTTGTTGTAGCAGAGGGTGTCGAGCAGGAACACGGGGGCAGCAGGTGACCCGCAGCCACAGATCCAGACTCCACAGCTCCAGAGCCAGAAACACCTGCAGGAAGTGATAGGAGGAGAGAGGAGAGGGACGAGAAAGCACAAGACTACCGGAAAGGGGAGAAGTTGTGTTAGTAACATGCAATAATGGGATGAGGTTGCATACAGAGGGAGAGAAAGTAGAGGAGAGAGGAGCTCAGTGCATCATGGGAAATTCCCCGGCAGTCTAGGCCTATAGCAGCATAACTAAGGGATGGTTCAGGACTCACCTGAGCCAGCCCTAACTATAAGCTTTATCAAAGAGGAAAGTTTTAAGCCTACTCTTAAATGTGGAGATGGGGTCTGCCTCCTGAACCCAAAATGGAACCTGGTTCCACAGGAGAGGAGCTTGATAGCTGAACACTCTGGCTCCTAGTCTACTTTTGGAAACTCTAGGAACCACAAGTAACCCTGCATTCTGGGAGCGCAGTGCTCTGGTGGGGTATTAAGGTACTATGAGCTCTTTAAGATAAGATGGTGCCTGACCATTAAGAGCTTTTTAGGTAAGAAGAATGATTTTAAATTGTAGTCTGGATTTTACTGGAAGCCAATGCAAAGAAGCTAAAACAGGAGAAATATGATCTCTTTTCCTGGTTCCTGTCAGAACACGTGCTGCAGCATTCTGGATCAGCTGAAGAGTCTTAATGGACTTTTTCGAGCAGCCTGATAATAAGGAATTGCAGTAATCCAGCCTAGAAGTAACAAATGCATGGACTAGTTTTTCTGCATCATTTTTAGACAGGATATTCCTGATTTTCGCAATATTACGTGGGTGAAAAAAGGCGGTTTGCTTAATTTTAATTTGCTTAATGTGAGACTTAAACGACATGTCCTGATCAAAGATAACTCCAAGATTCCTCACAGTGGTGCTGGAGGCCAGGGCAATCCCATCAAGGGAAACTATATCATTAGATAATGCGTCACGGAGGTGCTTGGGCCCTAAAACAATAACTTCAGTTTTATCTGAGTTTAACATTAGAAAATTATAGGTCATCCAGGTTTTAACATCCTGAAGGCACATTTGAAGTTTAGCTAACTGATTAGTTTCATCTGGCTTGATCGATAGATATAACTGAGTATTATCTGCATAACAATGAAAGTTTATGGAATATTTCCTGATAATATTGCCTAAAGGAAGAATATAAGTGGATTGGTCCGAGGACAGATCCTTGAGGAACTCCATGACTAACTTTGGCATGCATGGAGGACTCATCGTTAACATGTACAAACTGAAATCGATCTGATAAATAGGACTTAAACCAGCTTAGAGCGGTTCCTTTAATGCCAATGAAATGTTCCAGTCTCTGCAATAGGATCTGATGGTCAATGGTATCAAATGCAGCACAAGATCTAATAAAACCAGTAGAGAGACAAGTTCTTTGTCTGATGCAATGAGGAGGTCGTTAGTAATTTAATTAATTTTCACCAGTGCTGTCTCTGTGCTATGATGAACTCTAAATGCTGACTGAAAATCCTCAAATAAACTATTGCTCTGTAGAAAGTCACACAGCTGTTTAGCAACTGCTTTCTCCAGGACCTTAGAGAGAAATGGAAGGTTAGATATAGGTCTATAGTTAGCTAAAACATCTGGATCAAGTTTGGACTTTTTCAGAAGAGTCTATGAAGATTCTCAGTCATCCAGGTCATAGTTATCCAACGAAGGTTAAAATGAAGGGCAACTGGACTTGGTTGAAGATATTGGAATCCAGTATCTTCAACCAAGTTTTCAGAAGAGGTTTAATTACAGCTACTTTAAAGTACTGTGGTACATAGCCTGTTGATAAAGATAGATTGATCATCTAGTATAGAAGTGCTGACTAAGGGTAAAACATCTTTAAGCAGCCTAGTCGGGATGGAGTCTAAGAGGTAGAGGCAGGTTGATGGTTTAGATGAAGAAATTATTGAAGTTAGTTGGTAAAGATTGAGGGAAGCAAAACAGTCTAAACATATATCTGGTTCTACAGCTGTTTCTAAGGTTCCTGAGTTTGGAGATAAGTCGGTGCCAGTTGAGGGCAGGTCTTAGTGAATTTTGTTTCTAATAGTTAGAATGTTATCATTAAAGAAGCTCATGAAGTTGTAACTACTGAGAGCTATGGGAATACTTGGCTCAATTGGCTCTCTGTCAGCCTGACTACAGTGCTGAAAAGAAACCTGGGGTTGTTCCTATTTTCCTCTATTAATGACGAGTAGTACGCTGCTCTGGCATTACGGAGGCCCTTCCTATAAGTTTTAAGACTATCTTGCCAGATTAAAGGAGAATTTTCCCGTTTGGTGGAACCCCAGTTTCTGCGATATTTGCTTTAATTTGAGAGTTTCAGTATTATACCATGGAGCTAACCGTCTTTGTTTTAGTATTTTCCTTTTTACAGGGGCTACAGAGTCGAGTGTCATTCACAGCGAACCTGCAGCACTATCAACAGACATCTTGTATAAAAAATTTTGCCCAATAGCGTGTAGTTCAGCAATACAAACTCAAAAGTTATTAAACAGTGGTCAGATAAAGAGGGATTCTGTGGGAACACTATTAAATGTTCAATTTCAATACCATATACCAGAACAAGGTCGAGGGTATGGTTAAAACAGTGAGTGGGTTCATGAACACTCTGAGAAAATCCAATGGAATCTAACAGAGAGATAAACGCAGTACTGAAGCTGTCATTCTCAACGTCCACATGAATATTAAAATCCCCTACAATAATAACTTTGTCCGTTTTAAGGACTAAAGTTGACAAAAACTCTGCAAATTCAGATAAGTACGGACCAGGTGCTTGGTAAAAGACTAAGAACAAGGCTTTCAAATGAGTTATAGTTTAGTTTAGGTTTAGAGCTGATTAGTAGGGTAGAGTCGAAGATAGCTGCAACTCCACCTCCTCGGCCTGTGCCTCGAGGAATGTGAGTATTAATATGACTGGGAGGGGTGGATTCATTTAGGCTAACATATTCTCCATCACCCAGCCAGGTTTCAGTAAGACCAAATAAATCAATATCATAATCTGATATTAGTTCATTTACTAGTACACCTTTAGAAGAGAGAGATCTGTTGTTTAAGAGTCCACATTTAACTCTCCTATTCGTTTGCACTATTGCTCTTGTGGTTTTAATTTTTATGAGGTCTTTATGTACAGCTCCTCTTCTGTTTACCTTTTTAAATAATTTCGATGGTCGGGGGGCAGACACCGTCACTGTAGGATTTTCACTAAGTAACTCCTGAAATGGAGGAGCAGAGAAGTGTGTTAGACTGCGACTCTGCGTAGGGTTTTGGGTGGGTGACTGCTGAAATAGAAGGGCAGAGAAGTGTGTCATCAGTACTCATAGGGAGTACTGTCTGACTAAATCTTGGACACCTTTAGGCAAATAGAAAGTGGCATGGCCAGATGGAAAGCCTACCAAAGTATCTGTTTCTACATTATACTAAACTGACACATAGGAAAAGACCATTGTGACACTCAGTTTGCGGGCCTCCACCTCAGTGATCAGCACCACGATCTCACACTCTGTGAAGTTTTTCTTTTTCATATGTTTTGCAGCAGAATTGGCTGTTGCTATTCAGACAGTAGGTGACAGTATTTATAGTCATTTGCAAAGTAATTTATGGGAGGAGCCAAGGCAAGGTAAGTGGCTAGTCTATATGCACTCAATTTTACATTGACTGGGATATATAATGGAAAGATGTGTAGGACCTTGCATTCTTTTCAAATTTTGTGAGTACGCCATTTCAGTATGAAAGTGTCACAGTCACAGTTACACACTGTCATTTTTGACTCGCAAATGAATGATTCTTACTGAAATGCACCCTGGGACTTTTTATGTTCACAGGTGTGTACCTTTGACCCATTGTTGAAGAACAATTTATATTCATAATTTCTACAGATGATTCAACCAGGAAAGTTCCATGTCCATCTAAACCTTAAAGGGCTCCAACTGTCAGTCACCTAAAACTAAATGAGCTGCTACTTAAATCCGAATGTATGTCATTGCTGTGTTTCAGCATGCAGAATGACTCTGCTTGGCTCAGATTTCTGATTGGCCTAGACATATTTACAGCTGCCTCTTTGTTTTTGTTGTTGCACCTGTTAAAATCAGTTCAAGTCACTTCTCTGCATTTTCTGACTGCCAGCTGCTCTCCTCGTTTTTGCCGTTACGGCACCTCAACACTAAATTTAGAGCTGTAACTCTGGATCTGTTTACGTATGATGTAAAAATAGCAAGAAGGGACACCACCACAAAGCAGATATACAGGACAGACTGAGTGTAAGCTGGTAAAAGTTAACGACAGAAAAAGACTGAGGACAGACAGAAAAAAGAGATAGACAGACAAGCAGAGAGACAGACAGGTACCTTCGCAGCTACTGTAAAGATTAGAGACAGACAGGCCCAGAGATAGACAGATACAGACAGACAGTGGACAGATACTGTGGTTCACTTAAGGGTATACTGTTATTGGTTACAGCAGAGGATGTTAACAAACAGACAGACAGACTGTGACAGAGAGACATCAGGTAAGAACCGGTTTACTGATTTCTCTGAATTTTATATGTTTTTAGGGCCCGAGCATGAACTGTGCAAGGTCCCTATTGAAAGTGAAGGAATTATTTTTAGGGCCTGAGAATGAAACATGCGAGGTCCCTATTGGAACTGAAAGAATTATTAGGGCCCGAGCACAAACTGTACATGGTCCCTATTGAAACCAGGGTACCCCCAGGATTCTCAGTTAAAGTTAAAGTTAAATTTAAGACCATTTAAGGCATGAAATTTAATCCCAACTTCACTGCTGTATAATGGAAAATCTGTATCAGTTTTAATAGAAAAATTTATTAAGATGGATAAGACACATGCCTTTGGTGTAAGAGACCCGGGTTCAGTTCCCCACTGTGACACATCCGTTAATGTACTTACGCCCTTGTTGCTCCAGAGGACATAAATAGCAATTATTGCTTTGGATAAAGGCGTCAGCTAAATGAATAAATGTACACAGAGAAAACACTGATAAAAATCTCTAATGATCATTTAACTGCATCAGACAAGGTCTTGTATTGGTCTTGTTAGATCCAAGTGTGGCATTTGATACATTGATCACCATATTTTATTACAGAGACTTGAACACTTAAAAGCCATTACATGAACTGCTTTTAACTGGTTTAAATCTTACTTATCAGATCGCACCCAGTTTGTACATGTAAACGATGAGTCTTCTCTGCACAGCAGAGTCACCCATGGAGTTCCACAAGGTTCAGTCCTTGGACCTATATTATTCACCTTATATATGCTTCCGCTAGGTAATATTGTTAGGAACCACAGTATAAATTTCCATTGTTATGTTGATGATACTCAGTTTTACCTTTCTGTCAGACCTGACGAAGCCAGCCAGTTAGCTAGGCTTCAAATGTGCATCAAGGATGTGAAGAACTGGATGTCATAACTTCTGAAAAACTGAAAAAACTGAGGTTGTAGTACTTGGACCCAAACACCTCTGAGATACATTGTCTGCAGACATAATTGCTTTGGATAGTATTGCCATGGCCTCCAGCCCCACCGTGAGGAATCCGGGAGTTATTTTTGTCTGTCTTTTAACTCACACACAAAGCAAACTACAAGAACTGCCTATTTTCACCTTCACAATATTGCGAAAATTAGAAACCTTCTGGTTTCTGCAGAGAAACTTGTCCACGCATTTGTTACCTCAAGGCTTGACTACTGTAACTCAGTGCTTTCAGGCTGCTCAAAAAAATCTCTTAAGTCTCTCCAGTTAATACAAAACGCTGCTGCACGCATACTGACTAGAACTAGCAGGAGAGATCATATCACCCCTGTTTTAGTAACTTTTCACTGGCTCCTTTGAAAGAACTCCTTACACCATACTGCCCCACTAGAACACTGCGCTCCCAAAATACAGGGCTACTTGTAGTGCCTAGGGTCTCTAGACGTAGAATAGGAGCCAGAGCCTTTAGCCATCAGGCACCAGCTTGGCTGTGGAATCAGACCCCTGTCTGTGTTCGGGAAGCAACCAACCAACCATTTACATATTTAAGAGTATCCTAAAAACCTTTCTTTTTAGTAAAGCTTTTAGTTAGGGATGGTTTTTCTTTATTTTATAAGAAGGTTTATAGTTAGGGCTAGGGTGTATTATGAATTTTTATACATTTTTATAGTCTATTTAATTTAATTTATTATAAGTTTTATAATTGTGTATTTTATTGTTGTTTTTTAAATGTGCATATTGTTAGGTGATGTCAGCCATTTTTATTCAATTCTGCAATCTTTATGTGTCTCTGTTTTCTGTAAGGTGTACAGGGACCACACAGCAGGTGATTTAACACTTTAAATAAATTTGACTTAATTTGACTATTTTGATGAAATATGCAATGCTGAAATATATAAATGGGATTCCTCCCCTAGAAAATTTTGAGCACTGAACACTTCTTTCCCAACAACTGACTGATTCGTGCACTGCCAACACACCACAGTCAAGAGCGTAAAGCTAAACACTGATGTAAACAGTAACGTTACTTGTACTGCTGTATAACATCCAAGTCACACCAAACGGAGTATATTGTAAAATCATAAACAAAAAAAGTATTTATTTATGACGTTACGCTATTTATTTAAACAAAAGGACAAGAAAACGATTTTTTTTTCTTCTTTCTTTCTTTTTACTGCAAAGTAGCCTCAATTTTGGGGGCCTAAACATACTCGAAAATTCACCAAACTCTGCACATAATACAGACGCAGCAAAAAAATTCGTATTTTATGGTTCTTGCGCATAAGCATGTCAAAATGGCTCGCTAGCGCAGCCACCGGCCAAAGACACCCAACAGGAAGTCGGCCATTTTGGATTTAATGGTCACTTTTGGCGATTTACACACTTTGTACTTTAACAAACTCCGCCTAGGGAATTACCCTGATTGACTTAAAATTTTCGCTGTGCAGTGTAAACCCATGGACGATTAAAAGTTGTACAAACTATTGTTACCAGTCGACCAGTTTGATGTGGCGTCGTCAAAAATCATTCGCCATGAAACAGGAAGTTGTTATAACTTCAGTATATATGCTCACATCTGCACCAAATATGATATAATAATAGTCCCGCCCTGAATACATCCATATTCCAATATTTACTCAAAGTCATAGTGCCACCTGCTGGCAACAGGAAATGACACGGTTTACGCAGTAATGTACTAATTCTAGCAGTTTGGACATATCAACTTCAAAACTGTCCCAGAAAACCCTTAACACATTGATGAGGCCACGTTGTAAAATTTGTGAGTTTGCAGTTATGTGGCGTAGCGGTTGCATGGCAGCGAAGTTCCACTCTTCGCCATGACACAGGAAGTTGTTGTAACTTGACTGTACCTGATCAAATATGTACCAAATTTTACACGTTTGATAAGAGCACCGTCTTGAACACATGTTCATGCCTACATGTATGAAATTTCTGTGGCACATGTATCATGGCCAGACGTACCAAAAAGCCTCTTGGAGCGATGCCCTAAACCCAACAGGAAGTCAGCCATTTTAATTTTATGGAAATTTTTTCTGATGATTTACACACTCACATTTTTGCTGTGCACTCTAAACCCATTGACAATTAAAAGTTATACAAACGGTGAGTTTTCGTGGAACGGTCCTAAAATGATGATTCGTCAAAAAACATGCTCACATCTGCACCAAATTTGGATTGTACTATAAGAGTCCCGCCCTGAATACAGCCACATGCCAATATTCACTTAAAGTCGCAGCGCCACGTGCTGGCAACAGGAAATGACACGTTTTATGCTGTAATGTACTAGTAGGTTGGACATATCCACTGTAAAACTGTCCCAGAAAGCCCATAACGCATTGATGAGTTTGCAGTTAATGGCGTGGCGGTGTCATGGCGGCAAAATTAAACTCTTCACTATGACACAGGAAATTGTTGTAACATGCTCATATCTGCAGCTAGCTGGCTTCCAACTGCACAGAGCGGACCGCGACACATAACTCTCCATCAAAACAAAAGGTGGAGGTGTCTGTTTTTATATTAACAATGGGTAGTGTACCGACGTGACAGTGACTCAGCAGCACTGTTCTCCTAATCTGGAATATTTTATCATTAACTGTAAACCATTTTACTCCCCCCATGAGTTTGCTTCATTCACTCTGGTTGGTGTTTACATTCCGTCGCAGGCCAACGTGCACAACGCACAGCGCATGCTGGCCGACCAGATACTGTGTGTGAGTAGCTTGTTATTGTTCTTGGTGACTTTAACAAAGGAAACCTCTGCCAAGAACTCCCCACATACAGATAGTTTATAAAGTGTCCAACCAGAGAGGGGAACACTTTGGATCACTGCTACACCACAGTTAGCAGTGACTATCACGCCGTCACACGCGCTCCACTGGGACACTCTGATCACGTCATGGTCCACCGGATTCCTGCATACAGGCAAAAAGCTCTGTAAACCTGTAGTGAGGACATCAAAGCATTTGACCAGTGAAGCTGTAGAGGACCTTCAGGCGTGTTTGGACTGCACTGACTAGGATGTTTTCAGAGTATACAGAGGCTGTGACGTCCTGCAACAGCTTCTGTGAGGACAGCTGTATACCAACATGAGGACGTGAGTACATGAGGGCCCGTGTGACAAAAAAATTGTCATCAGAGGGGGTACATGCAGAGGCCCGCGTTTTTTGTGTGGCAACTACGCTACCATGGCACCAACCGATCTACTCCGCATGTGTGGAATGTGTCCGCCAGCTGACTGCATAAAGTAGTATAAACAGAAGTAGTCCGCGTCCGTGGGGTCCGCAGCTGTCTGTGTCCGTGTCTGCTCCCGAGTTTATTTGAGGTTTCAGAGAGGGAAGTCAACAGACTATTCAGGAGGCAGAAACCCTGCATAGCAGCTGGGCTGGACTGTGTGTCCCCATCCACCCTGAAGCACTGTGCTGATCAGCTGTCTCCGGTGTTCACAGACATTTTTAACACCTCACTGGAGACATGCCATGTGCCAGCCTGCTTCAAAGACTCCACCATCATCCCTGTTCCCAAAAAACAAAGGACCACAGGGCTAAACGACTACAGACCCGTTGCCTGTGGTAATGAAGTCCTTTGAGCGCCTTGTGTTGTCCCACCTTAAATCTATCACAGACCCACTCCTGGACCCCATGCAGTTTGCCTACAGAGCCAACAGGTCTGAAGATGATGCAGTTAACATGGCCCTTCACTATATCCTCCAGCACCTGGACTCCCCAGGAACCTACTCATCATCTCCCAGGACCTCGAGTGGGAGCTGAACATCACCTCCCTCACCAAGAAGGCCCAGCAGAGGATGTACTTCCTGCGGCAGCTGAAGAAGTTCAGCCTGCCAAAGACACTGATGGTGCACTTCTACACCGCCATCAATGATTCCATCCTCACCTCCTCCATCACCATCTGGTACGCTGCTGCCACTGCCAGGGACAAGGGCAGGCTGCAGCATATCATTCGCTCTGCAGAGAAAGTGATTGGCTGCAATCTTCTATCCCTTCAGGACCTGTACGCCTCCAGGACTCTGAAGCAAGCAGGAAAGATTGCAGCTGACGCCTCCCATCCTGGACACAAACTGTTCCAGACTCTCCCCTCTGGCAAGAGGCTGCGGTCCATCATGTAAATATTATTTCATATCATGCACGAACCTTGCACATTGCACATATTTGTGCTTAATTGTCAGTCATTCTTGTTCTATATTTTTATATTGTCAATTTATATATTTATGTACACAATATTCTATGCAATACGTCTGCACAGCACAAACCATGAATAATGTATTTGTAAATATCTGCGAAGTTGTTCTTTCTCTGTGAATAGTTGTATTAGTTTTCTCTTTTCTTTTTATTATTCTTATATAACTTGTATTGTTTATTCCATATTTATATATTTCTAGATTCATTTATGTCAACTGTATTTGTCCACGTGTAGCACCTTATCAGCAAAGCAAATTCCTCATATGTGTAAAACACTACTTGGCAATAAAGCTCCTTCTGATTCTGATCCTGCTTCTGATTGATAAGAGTCCCACCCTGAACACATCCGCCAAAATTCATCCATAGTAACAGCGCCACCTGCTGGCAACAGGAAGTAGTCACTTCCTGTTGCCAGCAGGTGGCGTGGCATTTACTCTGAGATGAACCACTTCTTGCAGGTTGGCTATATCTACTTCAAAACTCTCAGAAAACTCTTAACACATTGATGTCATGTTGTAAAGGGCGTGAGTTTTCCTTCAATGGTGTATCCTTGGCGGGGGAAGTTAACTGTACATGCTGAAATCTGTACCAATCTTTGCATGCTTGATAACTGTCCCGCCCCAAACACATCTACATGTCACTATTCATTTGTAGTCGTAGCGCCAAGTGCTTTGCAGCGCCACAAAGGGACGCAGGAAGTGGCGTATAACACCTTCGTGCAGTGTCCGAAGCGTGTAGCAAATTCTAGCCGCACCGGCAAAGCTCCAAAATCTGCAACGCGGCCGCCTCACACCTCAAACTTAGGGGACTTAGACACCTGAAAGTCCGCACCAAGGTCCTAACTAAAGTTTATGTTTTGATACATTGTGATACATTCGGTTAGTTTTGATTTGGTTTCACACTGCATTTATGCCACCGCACTAAAGGACTTTGCATGACAGACCTGCGTCCTGTCGTCATCATCTGTGTGGGCTGCGTCTCCCTATACTTTACGTTGATTGGTTTCTAAACATGTCCGCGGGTAGCTTTAACAAGAATGAATGGATGAGGGATGAACATTTAATATCGTTGCCACTGTATTGTTATTATGGCATTACTACTGCAGCACCAACTAGCCTATAGTCTACTTGAGCCTCGTTCAAATTCATCAAATAAACGTCCTTGTTGTCGTCATCGGCTGCAGCTGCGGTGCAGGTAAGGAGGAGAAGACAGCAAGCAATCCTTCTGCATCTCTGTTCAAGGAGAGACGAAAGACGCGAGTGGCAGTTTGCTTCCATAATGACCATCTGTATCAAAAGATGAGCTGTCATGGGAGATTTATAAATGTGGCCTCAATTCAATGCTTTCTACGTGCATTTGTTTCCAGTTCACACGGTAACCGCCAAACGTCTTGTAAATGGTCTGTGTGATGGCAATCCGAGTTTTCAAATAAATAGCTCAGGCAAACACTGGTCTTTCTGTGAATTTTATTCAAGTCTTCAATTTTATTCAAGGACTCACAGCAACACACATACGCCGTGTACATGTATGCTCGAATGAGTGATCCAGCTTTAGGGTGAATCATATCATCCCACAGAAAGATGTTGTCCCTGAAGTCTGCATAAGACAGAGAACAGAGAGATTTGGACTGTTACGTTTACACAGATTCAGTGCCACATCACAGATGAGTCTCCCTGAGTCCAGGATTACATGCAATATGTTTGGAATTCCCATTACATCTGAAAGTCAGAACCATCTAAAAAATGCTTTCACACTAGAAATGAACTGAACCATGGTTCAGTTTGATCCGGACCGAGACTACCTCTTTTCGTCTGACCAAATTTCATTTTTGGTTTGGTCTGGACCGTGGTTCTGGGGAGGTTTGATACCTGCAATTTTCGTTCAGATCAAACTGAAAAGTCGGAAAGTCTGGACCAAACAAGGTAGGTGTGAAAGTCCCCTTAAGTTATGTAGCCTGAGCATGGGCAAGCATCCAGGAAATGCTACTTCTACTACTGTGTAGGCTACACACACACACGCAGTATCCCGCATTCATTGATCCACCACACTAATGTTAGTTAACTAGTTATAGATGCAATTTAATATACCAACAAACCCCTGCTGTTACATTTACATTAATAATAACGTTAATGATAAAATATATTCTACTGTCACTCACCAGGTAACGTCAATATAGCATCAGCCTCATCTGGCTCATTTTCTATAGTTTCTGTAACTTTAATGTTCGTGTCATCAGCTGCACCTGTGGTGTCACACGGCGCAACAGGAGCTTCAGGGACAGGCTTACGAAAACAATAAATGAGTGTAGTTTGAGTTTGCTCTCGTTTCATATCTCCTTTAGTGATTCACATTAGCAAATTTCAAACTTGCGCCAGGCGGATATGTTGTTCTTTGGTAGGTGACGTCAGATCCCGGACACAGAAGCCCCAAAAGTCAGTGCTTCGCAACACAGACGGGGTAAATTTATGAATGAAAGTGTGAACAAAACATTATTGTTACATATCATCTCGCTATTTTAAGTGGGTATACGGAAGTCCTTGACCTTTGCTAGCGGGTATACGGCGAATACCAGCATGTCACGTAGATTACACCACTGTATAGTTCAGTGTTTAGTTCTTGCTAAATTTTCAAAAATCAAAGCGAAAAAACTACTAAAAACTTATATTTGTAGACAAATTTTGGAATTGTTTTTTTCTGCCATCTTGCCTATTTTTTGTGAGATACCACTGGCGCACAGACTTGTAGGTAAGAGGCAGCATTCAAACTGACCTTTACTGGGGGCAGTTTAAAGGCATCTTATGAGACAAAAAAAGATCATTTGATCAGTTTCGAACAGCGCTCGATGTCTCGCTGTCCTGTTAGACACCTTCTGAGACAGCATTTTTACCCGTTTCGAACACAGCCCTGGTGTCTGTAGTCCTCAGGGCTGTAATTCATGGTTTTCAGTCAAGTGACATGTGCGGTAACCTGGAGGGCAGAACAACAGAGCAGGATGGTGGCTCACACCGGACTCCCTGTAGAGATGCAGCAAAAGCCATTAAATTTCCCAAGCCCACGATGATTTGGATCACCGCTCAGCTCAAGAAAAACAAAGATATGGACACAAACTGCAAGTTTGCTGCACTTGCAATCCATATACAGCACCCGCTGTTGTATTTCTGCTGTTAAAGTGGGACTGGGGAGACCTGTCTACTTGTCGATTAGTGCATGCGATAGCACAACAACCACAACAACAGTTATCTCACAGCGCTTTTCATAAAAGAGCAGGTCTAGACCGTACTTTATGATGTTATTTAGAGAAGCCCAACAGTTCCCACCAAGAGCAGCACTAGGAGACAGAGGCAAGGAAAAACTTCCTTTTAAGAGGCAGAAACCTCGAGCAGAACCATGGCTCAGGGTGGGCGGCCTTCTGCCTCGACCGGTTGGGCGTGAAGGAGAGAGAGGGAGAGAGAGAGGGCAAGAGAGGAACAGAGAGAAAGAGAGAGAGGGACATTAAGAGCTTTGTAGGTAAGTAGAATGATTTTAAATTCTATTCTGGATTTTACAGGAAGCCAAGATAACGCCAAGATTCCTCACAGTGGTGCTGGAGGCCAGGGCGATGCTATGAAGGGAAACTATATCTTTAGATAATGCGTCACGGAGGTGCTTGGCCCCAGAACAATAACTTCAGTTATTACTTTTAGCTAAGTCCTGGGATATAGTGGAACCCAGAAACCTGAAGGATTCCACAGCAGACACAGGGCTGTTTAGTATGGTGATGGGGCAGAGAGGGGGGCTCCTCCTGAAGTCCACAGTCATCTCCACAGTTTTGAGCGTGTTAAGCTCCAGGTTGTTCTGACTGCACCAGAGAGCCAGCTGATCAACCTTCCGTCTGTAGGCCGACTGATCACCATCCCAGATGAGGCCGATGACTGTTCAACTTCAGGAGTTTGACAGATGGGTCTCTTGAGGTGCAGTCGTTGGTGTAGAGGGAGAAGAGCAGTGGAGAGAGCACAAACCCCCGACGGCGCCAGTGCTAATAGTCCGAGTGCTGGATGTGATGTTCCCCAACCTCACCTGCTGCCTCCTGTCAGTCAGGAAGTTTGTAATCCACTGACATGTTGAGGCTGGTACAGTGAGCTGGGTGAGTTTGGTGCTGAGGATGCTCGGGATGATGGTGTTGAACGCCGAGCTGAAGTCCACAAATAGGATACTTGCATCTGTCCCTGGATAGTCGAGGTGTTGCACGATGTAATGCAGTCCCAAGTTTACTGCATCATCCACTGACTTGGTAGCCCTGTAGGCAAACTGCAGGTGGTCCCAAAAGGGGCCTGTAATGTCCTTCAGGTGAGCCAACACCAGTCTTTCAAAGGACTACATGACTACAGATGTCAGGGTGACAGACCTGTAGTCCTTTAATCCAGAAATGGTGGGATTTGTAGGAGGAATAAAGGAAGAGAGTTCCAGAGCCTTGGAGCCACCACACAGAAAGCCCAGTCACCTCTTGATTTAAATAAGTTCTGGGAACAGTTAAAAGGGCTTGGCCTGAAGACCTCAGAGAGCGACCAGAAGTGTGTGCGTGCAATAGATTCTGGATTTAACAGGGAGCTTGACCATGCAAGGCTCTTTAAGTAATGGTTAAAATTTTTAAATGCACTCTAAAACCAATTGGATGCCAAAGAAGAGCCTTAAGCACAAGTGTAATGTGTGATCTGTTGGTCTTTGACAAAAGTGTTGCAGCTGCATTCTGTACAACTTGCAGTTTGTCCATGGAGGATTTGTTTAAAGATGTATACAGTACATTGCAATAATCCAGACGAGAAGAAATAAAAGCATGAACAAGCATTTCCATCTCTTCAGAAACCACAGATCTAATCTTAGCAATGTTCCTGAGATGGAAAAATAATAATAGATGGATAATAGAGCCCCAATGGCCTGCCTAATCTTAGGAGTAACTCAGTTTTGTCTGAATTTAGTTGCAAAAGGTTGTCTGCCATCCATTTGTCAATGGAGGCTAAGCAATTGTGCAACAAGGACAGTCTGTCTAGCCTATCATGGCTAAAAGTAAATATAATTGGATGCCATCAGCTTAGCGATGGTAAGATATTTCTTCACAACTGAACAGCAGGGGGCCGAGCACAGAACCTTGGGGCACACCACAGGAAAAAGGAGCAGAGTCTGACACATATGTTCCTATGGACCCAGAGAAACTCCTGTCTGAAAGATAGGAGGAAAACCAGTCCAGAGCTGATCCAGTAGTCCAGTCTATCAATCAGAGTGCAGTGATTCACAGTATCAAACGCGGCACAGAGATCTAATAGGACCAGCACAGAACATTTACATGGCCCAGCTGAAGAGATACGTTTTTAATTGAAAACAAACAAGGAGCTAAGTAGATGTATGGATTTTAAAAGTAAATTATCAACAGGGCTTTGGGAAGTTTCATTGTGCCCACTAATTTAATGATGTTATTCAGGGAAATGGGGCAGAAGGAGTCCAGTATTGAAAGTCTGTGATGTTTAACTATATGGGGGTTTGCTGATGGAACAATGCCTACCCTGACAGCTGTAACCTTTTCCACAAAATGAGCCAAAAAGTGGTTGCAGTCAACATTTGAAAACACAGGGACAATACATGCAACAGGAGAAACAATGTTGTTAATAGTCTCAAACAGAGCTTTAGGATTTTTTTTACAGGCAGATATCAGATTAGTAAGTCTATTAAGTCTATTAAGAGCTCTTTAAGATGTTCGTTTAGCAGGGAGAGGATCCTCATCACGAACAAGATCAAATAAGATGCATTTTTGATCACAAACAAATACATCTTAGATGCAAACATTATTAATGTTAACTGATAAAATTACAGTCCACAGGACAGAGCTCATTCAAGTGATAGTATTCCATATCCTGTTGCCAAGTCTCCGTGAGCAACATGAAGTCCATGTTTTTGGATATAAATAAATCACTGAGCAAAAGAGACTTGTTTGCAATTGAACGGGCATTTATCAGACCCATCCTGAGCGGTGCAGGAACACCTGAAGCAGAGAAAGAGGCTCCCAGCAGCGACCTCAGATGCGCAGAACACACACCGCGACCAGTGGTAGGGTTTCTCCAGGGCACCGGGATCGGAGGGAAGACAGAACGAAGACATGAAGGTCTGGAGTCACAGTCAAAGACCCCCAGCTTGAAGAGCTTTTTGATGAACCTGCCTCCCTGCCCTTTTTCCTCGCTTTCTCTGCTGTCTATTTGTAGGTCTTATTAGGTCCTCTCCATGCTACATACAGACAGCAGTTGTAATCGTACATATGAACGGGGCAGCAAACTCATCTGTACCACTCAAGGTACATCTGTCACCGGACTCCGCTGTTGGGCCTCACAGTCTGGTAGAACAAAAGACTGGGCCTGTTGGAATCTCCAAAGCCTGACCCCGGCCTACAAGCCTGCCATGTGGCTTGACTACACAAAGGAGGTCAGAGAACAATGGAAAGCCCAAATGGCCTGTCAGTTAAATCACACCTACCTGTAAACTCTTAACTTTTAAAACCAAACCAAAGGTTTGTATTGGCTAAAGCTTTCAGGGGGCGGACTAATCCCTGGAAGTACACCCATTTTGTCAACAGAGGTATAAAACCAAACACCTCCGAAACCTCATTCCAAGTTCCTCAGGAACTTCCTTCCTTCTTGTTTAATTGCTGTGTGTTTTCCGTGCTACGCAGGTTGTTTGTGTCCGGCACCACCCGCTGGGCCGTGACTGCTTTGTTCCTATTACAGTGTGAAATGTATCAGTATTTTTATTAAGCCAGGGAACACGGTTGCTGAATGCAAGTTCACTACCATCCCTCTCATTGATAAAGTTGTAGCTGAGTGTTTTCAACAGTAATCAGGATTTTTGGTGTTTGCTTCTGTTGTCTGAGAAAAGATACAATTGCACATTCTATCTAATCCAAAGCCAGCAACCGCTGCTGAATGAATCATTTACTGCTGGTGGCTGTAAGATTGTTTGTGGTATTGTATGTATATAGCTTTGCTCTGTGCCTCTCTCTCCTCCTTTTGCTTACTATCCCCACATGCACACACCACGTGATCTCTGAAGCTAACCGGAAGTGATGTGAGTGGTGGGCTTCTCAAACCTACATTAAAAACCATTCAGCTTGTTAGCCAGTCGTTGTGTAGCAGCAGTGTTGGGGGATGATCTCCTATAGTTGGTGAATGTCCGCATTCCTTTCCACACTGACGCAGGGTCGCTGGCTGTGAAGCTGTTTTTTTAGCAGTGTGTTCCTTGCCTGGTTATACAGGAATCTGTCCCCACTTCTGAAGGCCTCTTCTTTGGTCTGACAAAGCTGCCTGAGTTTCGCTGTGAACCAGGGTTTTTGGTTGTTGTATGTGCGGAAGGTTTTAGTTGGCACACACAAAAACCTCACAAAAACTGATCTAAGATGTCACAGTGTCAGTTAGTTTGTCCAGGTCAGTGGCTGCAGTCTCAAAACACTCCAGTCAGTGCAGTCAAAGCAGGCCTGTAAATCCAGCTTCGACTCGTTGGTCCATCTTTTCTGGTCCAGTGTGTTAGTGTCCCTGGTGGGACACTTAATATGCTGTCTGTACTTTGGAAGTTTGTGGCTGCTCTGTTGAAGTCACCGAGAACAATGAGCAGGGAGTCTGGATGTTTTTTCTCCACGTTAGTTATCTGGTCAGCCAGGTGTATTAACGATTAACAATAGAATGATTGTCTCCACTAAAAATGTTATGCATATATCCTCCAGCCTAATTAGTAAGACATCAGCATCTAAACATCCAGCAGATTAGCTGCTCAGATTAGACCAGTTAAATACAAGCGGCAACCTCTGAGGCTAAACCAGAAGACAGAAAAACTGCAGTTCATCAAGTGGCCATTGCTATCCACTAGGCCACCATGCTTAGCTCTCAGCTGACATTATGTTAACGTCAAACTTTCCAAACGGCAATGTTAGATTTGGCTTCGTACTGTAACAGAGTCACTGCTCAGTTATATACTAGTCAGCTACTATTATAAGTGACTGCACCTAAATTGGGGGACACAAAGGCACAGAGCAGAGGGGAGAGCGGCTGCAGAGTTCTGCCTGCCAGCCGTTGCTGTTTAAAAACAATATAATATTCTTTGTGGGGTTTATCAGTGGTGATAAATTACAAGTACATTTTTAAGAATGTTTAGCGTCAATCAATAATTTATTCCATCCTTGAGATACAGTGAAAGATCTGTGGTGATAACCATGTTTGATCAATGTGCACAGCAAAGTGTCTGAAAAGGACCTTAAGAGGTTGATGCATCATTTGCCAGAATGATGTTTGCCAGATGTTGTAGGCTACCTGCCGA
Organism: Micropterus dolomieu; assembly: GCF_021292245.1. NCBI lineage: Eukaryota > Metazoa > Chordata > Actinopteri > Centrarchiformes > Centrarchidae > Micropterus > Micropterus dolomieu. Next base: position 29,723,934 of record NC_060162.1, on the reverse strand, counting down.
AATTTGTGTCCACATTTTTTGTCAGCATGTATGAGTGGTGTCTCTTGCAGTCAATTCACGACAGGCATGCTCTGCAAAATACATGTGGTCAGGTAGCTGGTTTAACTACGCCAACGTAACTGATTTGGTTAAAGTTATATTAGTTAAGGTGGGAAATTAGGTGTTTGACATCCGCTTCTGAGTTTTTCATTTGGTGGATTAGAATTTGCCCCCCCAAAAAATGCATTTAGTAGTAGTACAGTTCAATAATAAATATAAAATAAGTTCTTAATAATGTCAGGGTTTGGTATGGGTGAAGCAGGTAGTAGGTTGGAGGACCCAAATGCAGGACACGAAAGCCAGCAGGAACAGTTCAGAGGGGTTTTAATAAGCAAACAAAAGACGAGCACACTTACAACAGAGTGGCTGATTGACTGAGTCCAAAAACAAAGGCTGTCCAACAGAAATCCAAAAGGGTGAAAACCAGAATCCAAAAATGAGCAGGGTAACACGGCGAGTAAGGCTGAAGACACGAGAACAACTGCTACACAGGGTGACAACATACAATGACCCGACAAAGACAAGACAGAAACACAAGGTATATATACACAGGGACTAATGAGCAGGGCGGGAGCAACACAGGTGAAAGACATGAGGCTAACGAGGCACAGGTAGGGAGAGAGAGAGAGAGAGAGAGAGAGAGAGAGTGTAGGGGAAAACAGAGACAGACATGCAGAGTGTGACAAATAATAAATATACAATTAGAGCTGACTTGAGTGGTCAAATGGTGTCTAGCAGCATGGATTATTACTGCACAGTGTCCAGCAGCAAATGTTAATGCACATATGCACATATGAGTAAACAGTGTATTTCACAATTCCACCCCAATTACTGTTAAATGCCTGAGAGGTTATCATGCTGAGGCGATCTCAGTTCAGTACCACAGCCAGGAGCACCAACGAACCAGCTGTATTGACGATCCTAGCTAATGATCCCACAGAGGTTAAATAGCTGTCAGTCAGAACTGAAGAAGTCTCTTGGATCAGGGACGAAACGTTTTCTAGTTTACTTCTACAAAGTCCATTTGCCCTTGACCTCAACCTTGGGTTGGCTTTGTGGGTACTTTTGTGGGGAGTTGCACTGCTTTTTTCTACAATTTATTACCATAGAATTGAAAGTGAAGTTTCTAGCAATGTATTTTGGCTCTTTAGGTAATGCAGTTTACCTTCCACTTCTGGCAGTTCATTTCACATTTATGCATTTTCAGCAATGCTTTTGTTGCAGGCAGCCCTACTGTGATAGATTGCTTAAAGATGTCTGACGTCTCTACAAGTTGATGCTTGCACTGTAGTAAAATTTACTAAAACCACAATCTGTAGGAGAAATAATAACTTTTGAAATGTGATCAGCCATGACGTAAATGTAAAGGCATTACTATGCAAATTAAAGATTCTGCTGATGAGCAAGCTCCATAATTAATTTTATCCTCTTGACAGTTTGCCTTTTTTTGTTTTCTGGTTTTGAAATTCTAACAGAATAGCTTGAACAAAAATACACATAGGATTATAAAAACACAACACTGTTCAGCAACTGACTGTCAAAGATCAGATGTCTAGTGATTCTTCACCAGCACTTGAACATACACAAACAGCCACAGAGAGCTATAGGTTACACTTCTGAAATGCAACTGTTACGTCCTGGAGTACTAGGGGTATTGGGACATAGACATGATAATTTTTCCCCCAGAAAACGTCTCGGGTTACGTATGTAACCCTTGTTCCCCGAGAAGGGGAACGAGACACTGCGTCGGTGACGACACTATGGGAACGCCCCTGGGCGTGGCAGGGCTGAACTATGAATGAAACTACTCCAATCCTATTGGTGTTACTAGAACGGTAGTGTGTGACGGCGTAACCGGAGGGGGTATATAAG
>NC_060162.1:29704563-29721923 GCF_021292245.1 Micropterus dolomieu | reverse complement strand
CGTATCCTGGCGAGGGCTGATGACGTTCCGTTTCCTCTATGCTAAGCACATCTAGCTCCTCAGAGCCAGATCGTGTCAGCCTTTCCGGACTCGCCCCTCGAGTGGGAGAAACCGTGAAACGGGCTCCCGATCGGGGACGAGGGGAGGAGGATTCCGCAGACGAGGACCGGAAAAAGGCATCAGCCGTTCCGGCACCCTCGACGATCTCGCGTTGTGATCCCCAGGATCGGAGCCGCCGCGACGCCTCAGCGACCGCGGGGCCTGTGCCATGAGGGGAGCGCATCCGACCATCCTCTAGGAAGAGAGCCGCTCGAGACCTCAGCACCCTCAGGGGCATGGCCTCGCAATGGTCGCAGGCAGCCCCTTCGAGAGCCGCCTGAGCATGTGACATCCCCAGGCATGAGACGCACATCCCATGGGTATCACCTTCTGTGATGAAACGCTCACAAGGGAAGACACACTGTCGGAATCGCTTTGACATGATCTTCTGCTGCTTCGTCTCGATGTCAGGTAGGAAAATGGAGCTTCCAAACATAGCCAGAGTGCCTGCTGAATAGAAAGAAGCTAATGTGTCTTATGTGCCGGCATGCTTATATACCCCCTCCGGTTACGCCGTCACACACTACCGTTCTAGTAACACCAATAGGATTGGAGTAGTTTCATTCATAGTTCAGCCCTGCCACGCCCAGGGGCGTTCCCATAGTGTCGTCACCGACGCAGTTCGAGTTCCCTCGAAGGGGAACTGATGTATACAATCAGATAAATGCAATGCAAGGATAATCCACCAGGTGGCCAAAATTACTTTAACATAGGTCCTTCAATTGAAAAGTACCTAAAATATTCAAACGGTTTGGATTCTTTAATATGAATATTTACTGGATTAAAGCAATGTATAGTTACTTAATATTTCATAACTTATTTTATAGTAAAATTCGGCTGAAAATTTGTGTATCAAATTAGATACAGTAGGTAATTTATGTATACATCTGTAAATCAGTTTTATTGCATATCCTTCATTTCTATTAAGCTACATACTCTTTTAATTATTTAAGTAAACTGATTAAAGACATAATTTGGTATATTTAGAGCAGAAATTGAGAAATTTTGTAGCCTATATTGTATTCATATATCAAATTCAGAGCAGAAATACATGGTTACACGGTTTGTATTTTTTAAATGGCAAAAAAGTACAGCATTGAAGATATCCTGATTATGGATGGCAATTCAAGTGACATGGAGCAGTTAGGGGAGGATAATGATACTAATGATGATAAAAGGCTTAAATGTTGTGTTCTGCATGTTTTTTGTCATTTTAAAAATAACATGATGTGGGCAATACATTGGTGCATGCCACACCAATGATGGGGGGGTGGCAGTGGCATGCCATACCAATCAGAGTTATCGTCGCAGGAAAACCCAGGAACTAGGCGGGACATTTCTTTACAGCACAGCCAATCCGCAGCGTGGAACTGCACAGCCTGCTCAGCATATTAAATAGAAGCACATTCACAGTTAAATAACAGGCGGATGCCGGCAGCTGTAACACAACTTAACAGCATGAAGAAAAGATTTGTTGCAGTTTCTATTGTTTATTGATTGTTGTGTGTCTCTTAGGACATAGGATGTTGTCAAAAAAGGAGGAGAAGAGGTCATTCAGCAATGGGCCGCTTAGAGACCAATGGGAGAAGAGAGCTCAGAGCATGGCGGACCAGTGCAAACAGGAGGCTGAATGGAAGGAGAAAAGTTCCCTCAAAATGTGAGAATATTTTTAGTAGATATACTGGATTTAGTTAGATATTTTTAGTTTTTTGTATCACATCAACGGCAAGGAAAACCTTATCATACAAAATGTAATTTTCCTTCACAATTACAACAACGTTTAAGTTTAAGCTCCAACATTTCAAATCTCAACATTCAACATTCATTCAAAACAGATCAAACCTTTTCTAAAGATCTGCCTAAAGTCAAATGGTTCTAGCCTGATAAATGTCAGGAACGACCGAGTGCTGGAGCTGTAAAGCAAGGTTTAGGGGCCAAACGCAAGATGGTAGAGTCACTGATACAGTTTGCCAGGTTTATTGTAGAATATTTAGGATAATCAAGGCAGACAGAAAACTAATCTAGACAGTGACACCAGGCACAGACTATATTAAACTAAAACAGGAACAAGCTGAGACACAGACCAAAAACACAGAAACACAGACCAGAACAGACCAAGATCATGACAATAACTCAAACTAACCAACTAATTTATGTAGCTAGTAGAGTTGAGCTAACCCCACAGATCATTTACTAACTATTCAGATTTAGTTCCAGAAAAATTTTGTTGTCATCACAATTTAATGGAAATGCTCTTTAGTGTGGGTTATACTTAAATAAAAATACACATAGGATTTTAAAAAGGCAAATGAGGTGGTGCTACAGAAGCACATTACATTCATCAAAGAGAAATAATCTAGACATTTGCTGTGTACATGATCACTCTCTTGTTTGCTTATTCACTACTCACTATTTAGTACATACAGTAGTTTTCTGATTTCAGCAGTAACTTGAGATTTCAGACACTAAATTTAGCATTTTGCACCATCAAGTGTAGAATCGCACAATGGAAATTTTTGCATTTGAAGAAATTGCACTGCGTTAGTCAAATGTAGTGGTCATGCCATGGACATGGATTCACACTTAAAATTAAAATGAAAATAGCAGAACATAAATATAGTTAGTTTCATTGATTATACTTCACTAAGAAATGCGTGATTCTGAATACAGTTGGTATCCCCTAATAAGCCTTCTTTCACAGCAGACATTTTGAGTCGTTATAGTAGTAAAAGGCACAGGCGGAACTAATACTGTTAATGATGCCTCCGCTCCGTTCGGTCATCCCAGTAAGTATAATGCTCAGTTGACCTTGAAACTGGTTTGACAAATAATTGGGCTAACCATCATTTGAGCCGATGCCGGGCTGGACTGGTATTTCTGGACTTGGTAACTTTGCATTCTTCATTTTACAAGTCACATATTTGTGGATTTTGTGTGAAACAGCACAGTAGAAGAGTCTTAAAAGAATCCACGCATCCAGATTACAGATGCAAATCACTCTGACATAGACATGGATACAGATTTACAGAGACCATTGTAATCCCATACTGTAAAACTGAAAAACTTCCAGATTCACACAGGCTACCTTAATCCGTGGAGGGTGTTACTGCTGAACAAGCCAAACATCTCTGCTTCCACTGTCAGTATGTGCCTTTAGTTGAACTCTGCAGCCACTGCAGTAATGAAGGTGGCACTTAAATCCGCCACCATATTCTCTCTAAACTTGCCACTACGTTTCTCAGAGCCCATTCATTCTGACAATATATGAGTTGATTTCCTATATTTCTTTGTTTTTTACATCACAGATCTTTCTCAAAGTGGAATTATCACTGGTCAGTTGTTTCTAAAGGAGACTTCAGTAAGCTCACCAGTGGCACAGATGAACCAGAAAAAAACAAGCCGAAAATCAAATTCAGAATCATCCCCCCTCCTCCCAAACCCAAACCTGAGCCTCCTCCTCCTCCTCTGCCTCCCAAGAAAACAGCTTCACCCAAACTTCGCAGACCAAAACGAAAAGTAGAGGTGGATGTGTTTGGGATTTGCTGGAGAGATTCCTGGATGAGCCTGAAGCCTCCGAAGTATCTTTATCTGAAGACAAAAGAGACGAAAATAAAAATCCCAGGATTCACAACCATAAAGCTAACCAACAACAGGAAGTACAACCCAAAGGAGTACGAATCAGAGGCTAAATGGGCATCTCATATTGATAAATGGAGTCACTCTTGGAAACAGGTACAGAGACTTTAAAATACACTAAAACCCAGACCACTGACCAATGGTTTCAGGGTTCCAGCCATGTTTTGGATAAAGTGTGCAGATTGTGATGTGTTTTGACTAGTGCTGGGAAGTTTATGTGTTATATTGGTACAACCTGGTTCATACCTCTAAATCAGACTGTTCTCATCTCAGGGTGTCCAAAACCAACGCTTTTAGAAAAAGTGACAATGCGTACTTATTTGACGCCAAAGGTACGCTTCTGCATCTGTGTGAGACACACCGGGTGCCGGATGCAACTGTATCAGAAGTTCTGGGGCGTCTCGTACAGACCAGAAGTGCTAACTAGTGCTAGTTCGCTAGCTACGTTCTTATTAAAGGTCTTGACAGCCCCCCAAAGCCCCCTACCCTTACCATAACCATCAGAAATGTTAGTACCTAAACCTAAGTCACTGACTTAGTAGTAGTATATTGTGTTTTTGAGTTTTTTCTCTGACTCTGGTACGTGAACGAATCGAAAGAGCAAACAAGCCCCAACAAATATAATTATCAGGGCCCAAGCATGAACCATGCGAGGTCCCTATTGAAACTGAAGGGATTATTTTTCTTTCTTTCTTTCTTTCTTTCTTTCTTTATTATGCAAAGTAACCTCAATTTTGGGGGCCTAAACATACTCGAAAACTCACCAAACTTTGCACATAATTCAGACGCAGCAAATTTTTTTGTATTTTATGGATTTCGTGCATGGGTGTGGCAAAATGGCTCGCTAGCGCCCCCTACAGAGCAGCCCCCGGACAAAGTTTCACCTACGTGTACAAAATTTCTGTGGTATGCACAAAAAAGCCTCTTGGATCCATTGCCTAAACCCAACAGGAAGTCGGGCATTTAGGATTTAATGGTGATTTGTGGCAATTTACACACTTTGTACTTTAAAAAACAATTCCTAGGGATTTAGTACGACCAATTTCAGATTTGTGCTGTGTAGTCTAAATCCATTAATGATTAAAAGTTGTGCAAACGGTGAGTTTTCGTGGAACAGCATGCCCATGGCATGGCGTCCAAAATCGATGATTAGCCATAAAACAGGAAGTTATTGTAACTTCAGTCTACATGCTTACATCCGCACCAATTTTGGAATTCATATTTTAATTCATACCCCAACATTCATATGCCACTATTCACTCAAAGTCATAGCGCCACCTGCTGGCAACAGGAAATGACACGTTTTACGCTGTAATGAACTACTCCAAGCATGTTGGACATATGAACTTCAAAACTGTCCCAGGAAACCCTTAAGACATTGATGAGGCTATGTTGAAAAAACTTTTATTTCGGTAAACGTCTTGACAGTGGCATGGCGGCGAAGTGCCATGCTTTGCCATGACACAGGAACTTTTCTGTACATGCTCAGATCTGTACAAAATTTTACACATTTACTAAGAGTCCCGCCCTGAACACATATACATGCCAACATTCACCCATGGTCATAGCGCCACCTGCTGGCAACAGTAAATGACTTAACGAAGCAGCCCCCGTGGCACATTTCACCTACATGTATGAAATTTCTGTGGCACATGTATCTTGTCCAGATGTACTAAAAAGCCTCTTGGAGTGATGCCCTAAACCCAACAGGAAGTCGGCCATTTTGAATTTTACAATAATATGTGTTCAGGTCGCAACTCTTATTATACATGTAAAATTCGGTGCAGATGTGAGCATGTATACTGAAGTTATAACAACTTCCTGTTTCATGGCGATTCATCGATTTTTGACAGCACGCCATGGGCAAACTGGTCGACTGGCAATAACTGTTTGTACAACTTTTAATCAATGTCAATGGGTTTAGACTGCACAGCAAAAAATTTGAAGTCGATCAGACTAATTCCCTAGGAGGAGTTTGTTAAAGTACAAAGTGTGTAAATCGCCAAAAATGACCATTAAATCCAAAATGGCTGAATTCCTGTTGGGTTTAGGCAATGGCTCCAAGAGGCTTTTTTGTACATCTTGACATGATACATGTACCACAGAAATTTCATACACATAAGTGCAACATAGTCGGGAGGCTGCTCTATTTTGCCACGCCCATGCGCGAAACATTTCTGTGGTACGTGTATCATGTCCAGATATACCAAAAAGCCTCCTGGAGTGATGCCCTAAGCCTAACAGGAAGTCTGCCATTTTGAATTACAGCGTAAAACGTGTCATTTCCTGTTGCCAGCACGTGGCGCTATGACTTTGAGTGAATATTGGCATATGGATGTGTTCAGGGAGGGACTCTTATAATGTATTCCAAATTTGGTGCAGATGTGAGCATGGAGACTGTGAAGTGTGCAAAGCAGCAAAAATTACCATTAAATCCAAAATGGCCGACCTGTTGGGTTTAGACAATGGCTCCAAGAGACTTTTTTGTGCGTCTGGACATGATACACGTACCACAGAAATTTCGTACCCATAAAATACGAAAATTTTCGTCGTGCCTGAATTATGTGCAAAGTTTTGAGTATGTTTAGGCCTATATACAGTCTATGGTGTAGGCCCCCAAAATTTTGGTTACTTTGCAGAAAAAAGAAAGAAAGAAAGAAAAATAATCCAATCAGTTGCAATAGGGACCTCGCACTCCCCGATTCGCATATTCCGAATCGGGGAACATAGAGGCTGTTTACACATGGCATGAAAAAGCATTTTGGGTGATCAAATCGTGATTGGGTAGCACTTGGCCACATGAAAGTACATGTGTAAATGAACCCGAGACCCATTGAGGACAGATTGTGATCCGATTAGCAAAACCACCTCTGGCGGTGGTCAGGGACACTATGACACATGGATGCATTTGCGTTTTCTATCCACACACTACATACTACTTGGGCAAAATGTACAGTTGCAGTTTTCTGCAACGAATATAAAAAAATTAAATAAAATCCAAAAGTTTGACAGCGCAGACAGGCGCCAAGACCATGTGCTCAAACAGTGCCGATCATTGATCATGCTCATGTTTTTGGTGAACTGATGTGTCCATTGTGAATGTGAACTCTTGCTAGGGCTGAGCAATAAAACAATCATGATAATTATTGTGATCTAATTTTTTCTCAATAACAATATAACAAATGTTCATGTTCAATAAACATTTGATTTTATTAATTTGGATCACAAACAAATTAGTACTTTTTCTTCTATTAAGATATATTCTGTTGAGGAAAATGGACCAAAAAAGACTGTACTTCATTTTACTCATGCATATATGTAGCATATATGTATATGAAACTGTTTAATACCAGGGTGCTGAGGTTTGGCATCAAGTGTTTGTCATGTTCTGACCATAAAGATCTGGTTTCTTCAATTTTCAGGAGCAAAAATCAGCCTTTAAACTTAAGTAACTTAATAAAAATATTGATTTAATAATGATTTGAAATTTATGGAGATAATTATCGATATCGAATGATATGGAAAGTTTTTATCGTTTAATATTTTTGGCCATATCACCCAGCCTTAACTCATGCACTGATGTGTTAAAGCCCATAAAAACTACTTAAATAACAGAAAAGACTCATTATAAGGAAAGGTAGCATGAAAATGATGCCAGACCGAACATAAGTTTCACTTTTCACTTTTTCTGGCTGAGCTAATACATAGGCGCACCGCTATAGAGAGAGCTAAGCATGGATAATTCATGGAGGAAAACAAATCACGGTAAAAAGACACACTTCAACCTGTAGTTATAGATCATTTTTTGGATCAGAGGAGCATGTGATGTTCGGTTGTTTGAGTTAGAACGATTGGATCTTCCTCCATCAACTTTAAACTTGCGTCTCCCATTATCTAGCAGCCACGACTGACACTAATGAAATAGGACATGCAGCCAGACGTCAATGTCTGCAGCTAATGTAAACGTAATATAAAAGAATGGCGGGGTCTGGTATTGTCAAATACTGTTAAGTTAATCAAACACATACACTTAGACGTTTTACGGTAGGCCACTGTGCGTGACAATTTCCCCACCAGCCTTAAACGTATCATCGGCAAATTTAATACCTACAGCAATTTTTTTTTAATTTAAGACCTTAATTTCCCTGATTTTATTTTAAAACATTTTAAGAACTGCGGGAACCTGATCATATAGCAACAATAAACACAGTTAAAACACACAAAAAAGAAACAATTTAACTACGTAGCCTACTACCCATAGTAGAAGCACAGAAATCAAGGACAAATGACCTAATCAACAAAATCTAAGCAAGTCAGCAAAATCAGTCATGCACTACGCTATTCTTCTGAAAAGCAGCCCAGCAGGTGGTGGGGATGGGTCACGAATATTCATTATTAATCATTCATCATTAAATTTAATAAAATATATAGTCTTTGCGACCATAGTTTTTTTGTATAGTGTCAGTAAAACATGGGTGTGGCACATGCAGTTTGGCTACAACTCTGTGAGATGGGCTAGGTGCTGCAGCCTAATATTGTTAAGTGTATTGTGTTTGGTGCTGCAGAGGAAATAAGGTTCCTGTAACAGTATGAAAGCCACCACAACATCTCTTCGAAGAATGGTAGAATAGTTCACATTGACTGTATAGATAGTATTTTTGCTTGAAATGCCCATCCCTAGTGCATTTGTCTGGTCAGGAGTAGGAAGGGTTTGCATTGATTGAAGTAAAGAGCTATCAGATACCTTATAAATAACATCTGTCTCTGATTCTTCCATGATCTCACTACACTACAAGAGAGAGTTAACCGATTAACACTTTGCAAACTATCTTCATTGTTCTTGTTTCCAGGTGAAGAGTCCTGCCCTGTTGGACTGCTCTAGGGAAAAACTATTCACTTGGAAGATTTTGTTTAAAAGAAAACTGGTCTGCATAGCTGAGATAGAAGTATATTCTCTTCCTGTCTGGGCCGGCACTTGGAAGATCATGAACTTTGCCTTCAGACAGCTGAAACAGAACTGGGATTGTATCTGGCCTGATTACCAACAAAACCTCAGCAACAAGTTTGACAAAGTACAACAACTAGAAGAGCAGGTGGGGATCAACATCATTACATTAAGTGATGACATTAAGTATTGCTTTCTTGTTAGTTTTTGCTATTTCAACTTTGTTGTTCACACAGAAGCAAATTAACACAGGAAATACTTATACAGATATATATACAGTATGTTAGGTAAGAGCAGACCAGACTGAGCAACCAGAGGCTTGTACTACGAAGGGGATTTAACTTACTCAGAGTTAACTCTGGTTTATCAAGGAAAGTCAGGGTTGACAAACCCTGACTGCCTACACTGGTGTTAAACGGTACTATGGCGGTGAATAACTTAATTGGAGTTGGGCGCATTCACATAAAAGAGGCATGTTCAGCCCTGCTGGCAGAGCTTTGGCGCATGCTCCGTGTTTTTCCCAGAAGAATGCACGATGATAATAAGAGCTACTTACAGATAAACTAAATGGAGGCAGGTCAGGTCAACTGACAAACGCGATTGAAACGTGATTCTGAAAGTCCTCTCATTTCTCTATAATTCATTACAGCCGCTAATGCTGCACATTGCTCAATTAGCCACAAAGCTAGCTAATGCCATGTTTATCAGTGGAGGAGCGCTAACTAGGGTGAACAGACATCCCCGCTCCCCTTCAAGGGAACTCGAACTGCATCGGTGACGACTATAGGGAAACGCCTCTGGGCGTGGCAGGGCTGAATTATGAATGAAACTACTCCAATTCTATTGGTGTTGCTAAAACGGTAGCATGTGATGGCGTAACTGGAGGCATATATAAGCATGCCGGCACACAGGACACATTAGCTTTTTTCTATTCAGCAGGCACTGTGAGTATTATTTGAAAGCTCCACTATTGGAAGATCGTCTTACCTGGAAGTTCCCGACGAAGCAGAAGAGATCATGTCTGGTAAACAGCTCCGACAGTGTGTTTTTCCTTGTCCGCGCTTCATCACGGCTGGGGATACTCACGAGATGTGTGTTTCCTGCCTAGGGATGTCGCATGCCCAGGCAGTTCTCGAGGGGGCTGCCTGCGGCCATTGCAAGGCCCTGTCCTTGAGGGTGCTGAGGTCTCGTGCGGCTCTCTTTTCGGTGGATGGTCGGATGCACTCTCCCCGTGGCTAAGGCCCCGCGATCGCTGAGGTGTCGCAGGGGCCTTTTCCCGGTCCTCGTCTGCTGACTCCCCCTCCCCTCTTCCCCGATCGGGAGCCCGTTTTTTTGGCTCCCCCCTGCCCGAGTCCGGAGAGGCTTGCACAGTCTGGCTCCGAGGAGATAGACGTGCTTAGCATCATGGAGGAGGACTTCCGGGAGCCAGGCCGATGTCATCAGTCTTCGCCCAGCTTCGATGAGTTATTGGAGGTGGTGACGAGGGCTGCGGCCAAGCTAAGACTACTGGCCTGTTTGGTGAGGCAGTAGACACTGTCATCAGCAGGTTCTAGCACGTAAAAACGCAAGGAGAGGCGTTTGAGCAGTATCTCCCCTCCTCTCGAAGCCAAATGGCTTCAATGGGGTTCAATGGCCAGAGCAAATAGAAGGGGAGAGAGGGGGCACACCTGCCAGTTTCCACTCCACCCTATCGAACACTTCTCAGCATCTAACAACAGTATTACCTCCGGTGTGTCCATATTCAGAGAGCTGATGATGTTAAGCAGCCATCTAGTGTTATTCAAGGTGTTCCTCCCAGCCATAAAGCCGGTTTGATCTGGTGAGATCAACACTGGTAAGGCCTGTTGTAAACGTAGAGCAAGCACCTTTGCAAGCATTTTTAGGTCCACATTTAAAAGAGATATCAGTCTATAGCTGCTACACTCAAGAGGATCTTTACCTTTTTTTAATAACAGGCAGATGGTGGCTTCGTTTAGGTTTGGGGGTAGGCAGCAATTAGCAAAGGACTCATAAACCTCTGCCAGAAACGGGGATAATAAGTCAGTGTATGTTTTATAAAATTCAACTATGAAACCATCGGGTCCAGGGGTTTTACCACTCTGTAGCGATCTGATTGCGTCTTGTACTTCATCAGTTGTGACCAGGGACCCTAAGCTATTAGCAAGGTCGCTACTAACTCTATGGAATGTGATGAACTCAGGAGGGTTATTGTCATTCCAGATCTCTGGCATATACTCAGATCAGAATTAAAAATCTAAAACACACATTGTTCACTATTTTTGGGTCAGAGACGCTTTATCCTGGGGATTAGTCTGGAGAGTGACACCACCCTGGCCCGATGGGCAAGAAGCTTACCTGCCTTTTCTCCTTTCAAAGTAACGTTGGTTCGATTGTAGTAGCTGTCTTTCTATCCTAGCAGTTGACATAAGGTCAAACTCAGCCTGGAGCTTGAGCCCTTGACTATAAAAAGTGGGGTTGGGGTTTGTGGCCACCCTCTGGAGATGTTTTCGATATCTCCATTAATCTGGCATTTTCTATCTTTCTCAAATGATATGCGAAAGAAATAGCTTGCCCACGCAGGTACGTTTTGCATGCCTCCCATAAAGTTCTTCTCGTCATGTCGGGGGTACCATTTAGCTGAAGAAAGTGAGAAATTTCCTCCGCTAAAAATGTCTTAAAATGCAAGTTATTCAGTATCAGAGGCAAGAGCCGAGGTTGAGTTAGATAGAGTGAATGACATAAATCTAAATTTACATCCTGGACAAGATTGAAATCGCTGCCTAAGATCCGGTGATGACTATCCACATTGGTTAGGGATGGAAAAAGATTGCTGATGAAACCCTTGTTAAAATCACCGGAATATTAAACAACTTGCCAGAGACGGCCACAAAGCGACCCTCAGGGTCCTTGATAGACTTTTTTGCTAATAATATACTGTATTAGAATATTATATTTTTGCTAATAATGATGGCCACCCCCCTTGCCCTCTCGGAATAACTCGAATGGAATACATGGTTCATCCACGGTCTTTTAATACGTAAGATGTCAGAGGACTTGAGATGGGTCTCTTGGAGGAAAATAATATCCCCCTTAAGCTGTTGCAAGTGTGCTATTACTTTACCCCTTTTAAGCCTAGCCCTAATTTAACCATCATGTAGCTTCCTGTTCTTATGCTTTAACCTCTGTCGCAGTTACCACGGCTCATATGCCAACCCTTACAGAAAAGTAGACAATAATTACATAGAACTTAAAAAGCCAAAAATGGCCACCAAAAACACCTGCGACCTGAGTTGGGCTCTCCAACCAAGGTTTAACCCAGATGAAAATCACCGTCATTAATCATTGACAGGAGGTTGATGAATAAGGATGAAGAGAAAAGTAAAATAATAATAATAATAATAACATTAACAACCAAGACACAAAATACTGTTTCCGTGAAAGAGTCACACAGCATTGTGTTGTGGCAGTGGCCGTAAAATATAATAATAATTATAATACATTTTATTTGTGGGCGCCTTTCATAGCACTCAAGGACACCTTACAGATTAAAACAGTTAGAATACATTTCAAGGAGGCAATACAAAAAATCAAAACAAGACATAATGTAAAGATTAAGATAAAATAGAATAGAGAAAAAACATTTTTTTTAAAAGAAATAAAAGAAAGCAGTTCATCATGAAGCCGTTGGAAGGTGGAGTTATGTGGGGTAGGCCTTTCAAAATAAGTGGGTTTTGAGCAAAGTTTTAAAGGAGGATAGGGATTCAGTCGTACAGATGGATAGGGGGAGGGAGTTTCAAAGGTGAGGTGCACAATAGCTGAAGGCTCTAAACCCCATAGTGGACATGTGGGCAGAAGGAATGGAAAGTAGTGAGGAAGAAGACGATCGGAGAGTTCGGGATGGGGTGTAGGGCTGAAGGAGTTCAGAAAGATAAAGAAGAGCAAGATTATGGAGAGCTTTGAAGGTGAGGAGTAGAATTTTGAAATCAATACGGTATTTGACAGGGAGCCAGTGCAGTTGTTTTAGAAGTGGAGTAATGTGTTCAGAGACTGGGGTTCTGGTAATAATACGGGCAGCAGAGTTTTGGACCAGTTGGAGTTTATGGATGGACTTGTGAGATAGACCAGAGAGAAGGGAGTTACAATAATCAATACGGGAAGTGACAAGAGCGTGGATGAGAGTAACTGTGTTATGGTGAGTAAGTGAAGGACGAAGGCGGTTTATGGTGCGTAAGTGGAAATAAGCAGACCGGGTAAGATTATTAATGTGTTTTTCAAAAGAAAGTGTGCTGAGGATGACATCAGGTCTCTTGACATGGGGGGAGGAGGGGACAGTGGAATTGTCAATGAGTAGAGCAAAGTTTGGACACAAAGTTTGGACAAATTGTTAATTAATGGTGTACAAGTCCATGTTGGCCCAGCACTTCAGTGTGTGTATATAAAAAATAAAATAAAAAACAATCATACAGGTGGAACAAAGTATATTAGACAAGCCCAGTATGTGTCCATAAGGCTAAGCAATGGATGACCTAATACTTTCGCCATATCCATGCTGGTGCAAGTAACAGATTAATGTAAACAAGGGAGAGGACAACAAACTCCACCAAGTGCAATGAAGAAACAGGCGTGTGGAGCTGTGGCGTCCACGAACCATACAATGAAAGCGTGAAAAAGAACATCAAATCAAGTACCTGGTCACCATGACCCGAGAACTAATATATTAACAGCACCCTTACCAGTTGTGTAGACCATGTTGAGCTTTAAGGTAGTATTAGCACCTGCATTAGCGTAGGAAAGCTAATGCTAGTCGATAATGCCGACTTTCCATTCGGCGCTGAGTTATACTTTGGGCCCGTGTCCACAAAAGCGTATTTTGTCAGCTGGTGGGCACGGGCCCTTACAGTCCTTACAGTGCTCTTCCAGCAGGCTTGAAAGAACAGGCATGCTAATCTGATTAGCTTTGGTAGCCAGCTCGTCCCTCTTGGCTTTTTCCTTCTTAGACGGTTTGTTTTTGGAGGCCATGGTGCCAACTAAGAACAGGTTTTGCCTTTACAGAGAGAGCAGGTTTAATGGCTGGGTTATAGCAGGTTAACAAGTAAAAGCTAGCGGGAGATCGCAACATGTGCGTCTACTCCATTTCTCTCTCCACCAGAAGTCCCACATTGCTTCACTTTGCAAGGCTGCAACATCACACCACAGATGCTGCTGCTTGCCCGTGTATCATGCCAGCAGTGGAATATCACATTATACTTCACACTTAGCAATGAGGAAATATTAGGGTTTTTAGCCCACAATCACAATTATCATATGCTAAGAGAATTTCTTTTTTTGTTGTTGTTCTTGTTAATATATAACTGTCATCACTGATTGTTACCCCACTCTCCTGGCTCTGTATTTTTGGTAACACATACATTCATACAGGCTGCAGGGCTGCCTGTATGAATGTAATGCTATTGTGTTGAGAATAACTTAATTTTAGCTGCAACCCCAGTGAAAAGAGCACGTGGCAACAAGTCAGGATAAAATCTAAAATAAAATAATAATACTTTATCAAGTGGTTTATATTTATAGTTTTCGTCATTAACACTGAATACAGATGCAGCATATGTAGCCACACTTATAACAGCCTATTTATGTCCAGTCCCCTCCAAAAGTATTGGAACGGTAAGGCAAATTCCTTTGTTTTTGTTGTTCATTGAAGACATTTGGGTTTAAGATCAAAAGATGAGTATGAGACAAGAGTTCAGAATTTCATTGTATTCACATCTAGATGTGTTAAACAACTCAAGACATACCACCCTTTTTGTTTGAACCCACCCATTTTTCAAGTGAGCAAAACTATTGGAACATGCGACTGACGATGTTTCTTGTGGCCCAGGTGTTGCCTTTTAGGTTGATTGTCCAAACATTAAACAGCTCTGCATGACTAGACTAAGTTTTCATCCTTGGTTCAACCTATAAAGACTGTATTTCCTGTTAAAGAAGACCAGAGAGCTGTCTATGTGAGAAAAGCAAGCCATCGTCAAGCTGAGAAAAGAAGGAAAATCGACCAGAGCCACTGGACAAACATTGGGCATAGCAAGCACAACAATTTGGAATGTCCTGAAAAAGAAAGAAACTACTGGTGTACTGAGCAACAGACGTCCAACAGGTCGGCCAAGGAAAACAACAGTAGTTGATGACAGAAATATGGTGAGAGCTGTGAAAAAAAACCCCAAAACATCAGTAAGTGACATCAGCAACGACCTCCACAGTGCAGGGGTGAAGGTATCACAATCCACTGTTGGAAGAAGACTCAGAGAGCAGAAATATAGAGGCCACACCACAAGATACATATTCTGAACTCTTGTCTCATACTCATCTTTTGATCTTAAACCCAAATGTTTTCAGTGTACAACAAAAGGAATTTACCTTTCCGTTCCAGTACTTTTGGAGGGGACTGTAGGCTAACTTCGCGTTAGCCATGAAGATAACCTATCTACCTGTTGTAGTACGGGTCAATCGGGAAGTTACACCTGATTCACAAGTTACTCCTGAAGTTACCTGGATAAGCCAGTATCCTTGCTTCATAGTACAGGCCTCAGGACACCCTTTTTATTTTCGGTGTTTCAAAATGTATGTTGTGATCGTTAAACAGGACGAGCCCTCAGGCTGGGAGGATTCATGGAAACTATCCAGGGCAGAACTTGAACCAAAAGACACCACTGATGACGAGACACTAAATGCAAACTCCCTCAGTACTGAAACCACAGTAATGACGAGGATAAACGATGTGTTTCTGCCTGGGTGGCATTACTCCTGGCTGCTCACTGCAGCTCCTGTGGAGGAAGAAGAAGAACATCACAAGAACTGGAGCTCATGCTGGGGATACAGGCAGCAGATCAGGTGGGCTTGGTGTTTGAGTGACCCATGCTTAATGTTAAGCACCTTTCAGAAATGCACGCCTTTACATTAATCTGATGGCAAGTCACAACAGCAATATTATTAGGTCAGACCTCTAACATTTTTGTATTACTTCAGCATAGCACAAGTGTGAATATAATAATGTCAGATCAGTAAAGGCTGCAGGCAAGGCTGCTGTCTCGAGGGGCAGAGAGATAGAGAGAAAGAGAGAGAGAGAAAGAGAGATAAAAAGAAAGAGGTAGAGAGGGCTTGGCAGTATCCACACAGAAATACAGACACAGTAAAGGTAATAGTTGTACATGTATGTAATGTTGACTGAAAATGAATAAAGGTATAGATAATTATAGTAATGTTAATGATGATTATAATAACAATCGGACTAGAAGTAACAATTGAAGCAAAGATTGTCGAGCAGGAACATGGTAGCAGCAGGCGACTCGCAACCACAGATCCATTCTCCACAACTCCAGAGCCAGGAACACCTGCAGAAAGCGATTGGAGGAGAGAAGTTACAAAGTAAAACATGCACACATGTTGATATTGCCTTGGGAAGCTTCTCTCTCTCTCTAGCAACGGACTTTACAGTATACATATACATACATATACAGTTTGTAAATATTTAATTATATCTTTTCATGTGACAACACTAAAGAAATGCAACTTTGCTACAATGTAAAGTAGTGAGTGTTCAGCTTGTATAACAGTGTACATTTGCTGTCCCCTCAAAATAATACATCACACAGCCATTAATGTCTAAACCACTGGCAACAAAAGTGAGTACACCACTGTGAAAAGTGATAATACTTGGTTCTCCCAAGTAGTAGCCCAGCTAATTCAATCAAGAAATAAACAGTGGTCCCTTGCAAGGAGGACCAAAAGTAATGTAGATGTAATGTAGATCAACTAAAGATAATTTTAACAATCCATCCAAATTCTGGCAAACAATCAAAGTATTACAGAACAAAAACGCATCAGACTTTCCTCAGGAATTGAATACCGGAAATGTATCTATGGCGAATAAATGTGATACATTAAATACCTTCAATGGTCATTTTGAGAAGACAGGTCATTTCTTTGATCAGCAGTTTCCTTCAATTTCTGTTGATTCTTTAAGAATGTTTTTTCTCACCTAGTACATCTTCACCCTCTGCTCTCTCATTTGATTTTGAAGCCCTTCAAGTTCATGATGTTATGCATTCACTGAATACAATAGACTCCAAAATGGATCCCTTCCTGAGGTGGCTGCATCGGTGATATAGTTAAGCCTATTATTTTTAACATGTCAATTAGTCTTATTCAGGTTCTGGCCATCTGGAAGCAAGCTTACATTACACCCTTCTAGATCTCTGGACCTAGTCAGTGGTCCCCTCTATGACCACAGGACTAAACAACTACAGACCCATCGCCCTGACCTCTATGGTTAAGTCCTTTGAACGCCTTGTGTTGTCCCACCTAAAATCCATCACAGACCCACTCCTGGACCCCCTGCAGTTCGCCTACAGAGCCAACAGGTCTGTAGATGATGCAGTTAACATGGCCCTTCTCTACATCCTCCAGCACCTGGACTCCCCAGGAACCTACTCCAGGATCCTGTTTGTGGATTTCAGCTCTGCTTTTAACACCATCATCCCAGCCCTGCTGCAGGACAAGCACCTGCAGGTGGATCACAGACTTCCTGATGGACAGGAAGCAGCACGTGAAGCTGGGAAAACATGTCACCACCCTCATTGGGCTCATCTCAGGTGGGGACGAGTCTGCCTACAGGTGCGAGATCGACCAT
>NC_060162.1:29703772-29704543 GCF_021292245.1 Micropterus dolomieu | reverse complement strand
AAACAGTGGTCCCTTGCAAGGAGGACCAAAAGTAATGTAGATGTAATGTAGATCAACTAAAGATAATTTTAACAATCCATCCAAATTCTGGCAAACAAAGTATTACAGAACAAAAACGCATCAGACTTTCCTCAGGAATTGAATACCGGAAATGTATCTATGGCGAATAAATGTGATACATTAAATACCTTCAATGGTCATTTTGAGAAGACAGGTCATTTCTTTGATCAGCAGTTTCCATTTGATTTTGAAGCCCTTCAAGTTCATGATGTTATGCATTCACTGAATACAATAGACTCCAAAATGGATCCCTTCCTGAGGTGGCTGCATCGGTGATATAGTTAAGCCTATTATTTTTAACATGTCAATTAGTCTTATTCAGGTTCTGGCCATCTGGAAGCAAGCTTACATTACACCCTTCTAGGTCTCTGGACCTAGTCAGTGGTCCCCTCTATGACCACAGGACTAAACAACTACAGACCCGTCGCCCTGACCTCTATGGTTAAGTCCTTTGAACGCCTTGTGTTGTCCCACCTAAAATCCATCACAGACCCACTCCTGGACCCCCTGCAGTTCGCCTACAGAGCCAACATGTTACGGGGTGTGGTGTGTGGACAGAGAGGACCCAAATGCAGCACTCAGAAGGAAGGAGGTTTATTGGAGGAAAAAGGGTGAGAGGGACTGGAGGGAGAGGAGGACGTCGGGGAAGTACAGGCACGGGGAACCAAGGAGACAGGGGGCCAGAGAGCAGGGGAACACAGGGGCCGAGGA
>NC_060162.1:29689505-29703752 GCF_021292245.1 Micropterus dolomieu | reverse complement strand
CTCTGCTTTTAACACCATCATCCCAGCCCTGCTGCAGGACAAGCTCTCCCAGCTGAACGTGCCTGACTCCACCTGCAGGTGGATCACAGACTTCCTGATGGACAGGAAGCAGCACGTGAAGCTGGGAAAACATGTCACCACCCTCATTGGGCTCATCTCAGGTGGGGACGAGTCTGCCTACAGGTGCGAGATCGACCATCTGGTGACCTGGTGCAGCCAGAACAGTCTGGATCTCAACGCTCAGAAGACAGTGGAGATGATCGTGGACTTCAGAAAGAGCCCAGCCCCACCCTCATCATCCTGTGTGACTCCTCAGTCACCACTGTGGACTCCTTCCACTTCCTGGGCACCATCATCTCCCAGGACCTCAAGTGGGAGCTGAACATCACCTCCCTCACCAAGAAGGCCCAGCAGAGGATGTACTTCCTGCGGCAGCTGAAGAAGTTCAGCTTGCCAAAGACAATGATGGTGTACTTCTACACCGCCATCATTGAGTCCATCCTCACCTCCTCCATCACCATCTGGTACGCTGCTGCCATCGCCAGGGACAAGGGCAGGCTGCAGTGCATAATTCGCTCTGCAGAGAAGGTGATTGGCTGCAATCTTCCTTCTCTTCTGGACCTGTACGCCTCCAGGACTCTGAGGCGAGCAGCAAAGATTGCAGCTGACTCCTCCCACCCCAGACACAAACTGTTCCAGACTTTCCCCTCTGGCAGGAGGCTGCGGTCCATCAGGACCAAAACCTCTCGCCACAAAAACAGTTTCTTCCCGTCTGCAACTAGCCTCATTAACAAGGCCCGGGTCCCCCACTGACACTCCCCCCTTGCAAACGGTACAAATATCTCTGCACATGTAAATACCGTATCATCTCGTGTCGGGCTCAGACCTGGCACGTTGTACATATTTGTTGTTGATCTTTGTTGTTGTATATTTTTATGTTGTCAGTTTATATATTTATATGTACACAATATTCTCTTCCGTTACGTTACTTCTGCATGGCACAGACCCAGAATAATGCACATGTATATATCTACAACGTTCAAATCTATATTTATATATTTCCACATTTATTTATGTTGACTGTATGTTTGTCTACGTGTAGCCCTTATCACCGCAGCAAATTCCTCGTATGTGTAAAACACTACTTGGCAATAAAGCTCCTTCTGATTCTAATTCTGATTCTCTACAAAGCTGGCGATCGATCTGACATGAACAACTTTAGGCCAATCTCTAATCTCCCCATCCTTTCAAAAATCTTGGAATCATTAGTTGCTACCCAACTTAAGTCACATTTGGATTTGAATAACATTTTGAATGAAATGCAGTCCGGTTCACAGTCAGGGCATTGTACAGTAACCGCCACTTTAAAAGTTATGGATGATTTTAAAGAGGTTTTAGATAACACATTTTCCTGTGTATCTTTGTGTATAGACCTTACAAAAGCTTTTGATACTGTGGACCATCCATTACTTATTAATACTCTCTGAGAGCTGGCATTGGAATGCAAAGTGGCTAAATGATTCCAGTTATCATTCACAAAAGGTTAAACGTGGCAATGATTAAACATTCACAAATGTTAAACGTGGCAATGACATGTCAAATCCAGTTCTTGTTATGAAGGGTGTTCCACAAGTTTAACTTTTGGGACCCTTGCTTTTTCTAGTTTATATAACTAATATTTGTGAAAAGTTTAAATTTTGTAAGTATCATCTCTATGTAGACGACACAGTTCCCCTTCGAGGGAAATCAAACTGCGTCGGTTACGACACTATGGGAACGCCTCTAGGCGTAGCAGGTCTGAACGTGAATGAAATCACTCCAATCCTATTGGTTTGTTGCTAGAACGGTAAGGTGTGACGGAATAACCGGAGGAGTATAAAGCACACCTGTACACACTCATCATTAGCTTGCATCATTAACTATGAAGCAGGCGCTTCAGGCGGGGAGAGAGGTGCGGCGGGCTGACGCAGTGTCTCGTTCCCCTTCTCGGGGAACCAGGGTTACATACGTAACCCGAGACGTTCCCCTTCGAGGGAACTTGAACTGCGTCGGTTACGACACTATGGGTAGGTCTCATACAGAGCTGCTCCTCCTCCAACTAATAACTCAGAGAAAGTTCCAGGTTCGATAAAGAGCGGCGGAAAACAGAGTTTATAAACAAAAACACAAAAAGCACTATGGAGCGTAATCCAGAGTGATTTGACATTTATTGTGAAAATTGTGAATCATATGACAATTTTTTGGCCATATCGCCCACCCGTACTTACACACAAAAAAAGCAACATCCCATCCTCCATACACCAACACCAGTCTGCTTATAGGGTAAACAGGTCAACTGAAGACCTTGGCTTCTACATCCATCTGTGCAACTGGATTCTGGATTTTCTTACCAACAGACCACAAACAGTGTCCATAGATAAGCACTGCTCCTACCCTACAATACTGAACATTGGAGCACCACAGGGCTGTGTGCTGAGCCCACCCCTATACCTTCTTCAGGCACGACTGCACACTCATCCATGACTCCAAGATCATTATCAAGCTTGCGGATGACACCACAGTGATAGGTTTGATCTCAAAAAACGTTGGAAACCTGGAGAAGATGTGGATAAACCTGGAGAGCATCAGCATCAACAGTTAGACAATGGAGGCAGTCCAGAGTTTCAGATTCCGTTGAGTCCACATCAGCCATGACCTTTGATGGTCTATCAACACAACAGCGATGACCAAGAAAGATCTTTAGAGGCTTCACTTCCTGAGGAACCTGAAGAAAGCTCAACTCCCACAACAGCTGTTCTTCTACAGATGCACCGTTGAGTCAACACATAATATGCATTACAGCATAGTAATCTGGCTGCACCTCTGAGAACAGGAAGGTCCAGCACATCATCAAAATGGCTGAGAGGATTACCGACTCACAGCTTCCAGCACTAGAAGAAATCTATAGAACCCACTGTAGCTGCAAAGCCATGAACAGCCCTGACCAGGATGAAGAACAGTTTTTACCCCAATAACTGTCCTTTATTTGTTCAGTTCAATTACATCCATCCTCAATCGCTTATCCTGCGTACAGGGTCATGGGGGGGGGTGGAGCCTGACATCAGGCGAAAGGCGGGGTACACCCTGGACATCGCAGGGCCACACATAGACAAACCAGTCACACTCACACCTAAGGACTATTTAGGGTCACCAATCATCCTTATGTGTTTGGACGGTGGGAGGGAGTCGGAGAACCTGGAGAGAACATGCAAACTACACAGAAAGGACAGGACGACTGGGGTTCGAACCCGGAACCTTCTTTTTGTGAGGCAACAGCTATCCACAAGGCCACCGTGCTGCCCTCAATTCAATTCAATTCAATTTTATTTATTTTATTTTTATGGCACCAATTCATGACAAATGTAATTTCATAGCACTTTTTAGAGAAGCAGTGCAAAGAACCTAACACAGGAGTTTTATGGACTTATTCGAGCAGCCTGATGATAAAGAATTGCAGTGATCCAGCCTAAAAGTAACAAATGCATGGACTAACTTTTCCACATCCTTTTGAGACAGTATGTTCTAAATTTTTTCAATGTTACATAGGTGAAAAATAGCGGTCCTGGAGGTTTGTTTTATGTGGTAGTTAAAGGATCAAAGATAATTCCAAGATTCCTTATGGTGGTGCTGGAGGCCAGGGCGATGGCATCCAGAGAAACTACATCTTTCGATAATGCGTCTCGGAGGTGTTAGTAGAAGTAGCAGAAGTACAATAACTTCTGTTTTATCTGAGTTTAACAGTAGAAAATTGCAGGTCATCCAGGTTTTGACATCCTGAAGGCACACTTGAAGTTTGGCTAACTGATGAGTTTCATCTGGCTTGATCGATAGATATAACTGAGTATCATCTGCATAACAGCAAACAGTGTTTGCTGATAAAGGAAGCATATACAAGGTGAACAGGATTGTTCCAAGCACAGAACCGTTTGGAACTCCGTGGCTAACTTGGGTGTGCACAGAGGATTCATTGTTAACATTTACAAACTGAGATCGATCTGATAAATAGGACTTAAACCAGCTAAGAGCGGTTCCTTTAATGCCAATTAAATTTTCCAGTCTCTGTAATAGCAGATGATATTCAATGATGTCTGATTCAGCACTAAGATCTAACAAGGCAAGTACAGAGACAAGTCCTTTGTCTGATTCAATTAGAAAATCATTTGTAATTTTCACCAGTGCTGTGTCTGTGCTATGATACACTCTAAATCTTGCCTGAAAATCCTCAAATAAACTGTTGCTATGTAGAAAGTCACACAGCTAATTGGTGACTGCTTTCTCAAGGATCTTAGAGATAAAGAGATGGTAAGATATAGATCTATAAAAATGTGGTCACTAACTCACATTTTTTTGGATTATAGTGTATTATAATTCTCATTATAACCATTTGATAATGTATTATAATCATATTATGCAGTATATAATGTATTACAACTATGTTTGTTGGCAACGTTTTGTGTGTTGTTCTAACTAATTATAATTTATAACTAATTATATTTTACTCAAGTTTAGAATGCATTATAATGAATTAGACAGGGCATAGAAAGTGTTACCAAACTTTCATACTATATCTACAGGTGGTGCATGCCTTCGCTGGAGTCCCATCATCGACACAGCCACATGCTGACTAGGAGACGTAACACCACGCACTACCTCCTCACATCAGTGTTGGACGATGAGATCATAGATAACACAGAGTGGAGGGAGGCCTGGAGGACTCCTAAAGGATGGATCAAACCAGAGGAGGATGAACTGAATGAGACACAGGAGGAGGAAGAATTAGAGGAGATGATGGATAATACAGAACAGGAGGATGAAGGAGTAGATCAGGAGGAGGAGGAGGAAGATGTTGACAGAAATGACAAGGACAAAAAAGCAGACATAGATGAGAGTGATACACACAAGCAAAAGGAAGATAGAAGACAGAATGAAATTAACAAGGATGAGGAGGATGAAAACAATAAGGAGGATGAGGGAGTAGATGAGGAGGAGGAGGAGAAAGAAGAGGACAAAGAAGTGCACGAGGAGGAAGAGGACATGGTAAGCAAGAAGGATAGGCAGGATAAAACACATAAGGACAAAGATGTGCATAAGGGGGAGGACAGCAAGGAAGAAGACAAAGAGGAGGACAAAGATGTACAAGAGGGCAAGGAGGAGGAAAAGGAAGATGTAAACGACAAGCAAGAGCAAGATGTAAAAGAGATGGATGAAGACAATGACATGCATAAAGGGGAGGATTTGAAAGTGGAGGATGAGGAGGAAGAACATAAGGTGGAGGATGTGGATGAAGATGAGGAGGCAGAACAAGAAAAGAGAGAAAAAAACATAAACCAAAATTGTAAGGAGGATGAAGATGAAAAAGAGGACAAAGAACCAGCTAAAGAGAAGAAAGATGAAGAAATAGATAAGGAGGATGAGGAAGAAGAAGTAGATGACGAAGAGAGGGAGGATGACACAAAAGCAGAAGAAAAAAATCAGATGAATAAAGGAAAGAGAGAAGAAGGGGAGGAGGACAATAAAAAAGATGAGAACCAGGACAAACAAGTGGAGCAGAAGAAATACAAAGGTGTATACAAGGAAAACGAGGACGAAGAAGTCGAGGAGGAGGAGACTAAAGTAAAGAAGGACAAAAAATATGTAGACAAGGAGGACAAGGACAAAGAGGCAGAAAAGGGGGAAGAGGATGCAGAAGTAGACAAGAAGAACAAGGAGGAAGAGTCAGACAAAGAATGGGAAGAGAAGGAAGAGGAGGACGAACAAGTAAATGAGAAGGAAGTACATGAAGATAGTATAGATACGAGGCAGGGGGATGAAGAGGTAGAAGAAGAGGTGAAGGAAAAAGAGGATGAAGAGAATGAAGCAGACAAAGACCAGGGGAAAGAAATAGAAGAAGAGGAGGACAATGAAGAAGTGGATGAGGAGGATGATGACTACTTAAATGAGAAGAACAAAAAAGATGCTAGAGTAGATATGAAGGTCAAAACTGAGGCAGACAATGACCATGAGAAAGTAGGTGAGAAAGAGGAGGACAACAAAGTAGGAGAAAGGGAACCAATCAAATGCAAACCTAATGTCCCACTTCATCTGCCAACGGAAAAAGATCATGAAGAGGATGAAGCAGATAAAGACCAGGGGAAAGAAGTAGACACTAAAGAAGAGGCAGACAATGAAGAAGTGGATGAGGAGGATGATTACTACTTAAATGAAGAGGACAAAAAGGATGAAGATGACAAAAAAGTAGACAGGGAGGAGGAGGAGGAGGAGGAGGAGGAGGAAGAGGAGGAGGAGGAGGAGGAGGAGGAGGAGGAGGAGGAGGAGGATGAAGCAGACCAAGAGGAGACTGACAAAAAAGATGCTGGAGTAGATGTGAAGGTCAAAACTGAGGAGGACGATGACCATGAGAAAGTAGATGAGAAAGAGGACAACAAAGAAGGGAAGAAGGAACCAATCAAATGCAAACCTAATGTCCCACTCCATCTGCAGTTCCATAAACTGAACACCTCATTCTCCTCCTGGAAGCAGTCGTGGATGGTTGCGGTAGCTCACAGAGGAGATGAGGATGAAGAGGAGGAGGAGGAGGAGGAGGAGGAAGAGTGGTGCACTTGGAAACAGTCATGGAGGATTTGTCGCTGGAAGAAGCTGGATGAGGACACGGTAGTATACTTCAAGCACTGGAGTCGGACATACATGGGACTGATGCATGAGCAACGCAATATGCCAAAGACTGAATGGACCCTGAGTTGGAAGATAACCAAGGCTGCAGCAAAGGATGTAAACAGTAAAGAAGAAGAAGAAGAAGAAGCAGAAGAAGAAGAAGAAGAAGAAGAAGAAGAAGAAGAAGAAAGTTAAAATGTCCTGATAGTACATTGACATTTGTGTAAATTTTGGAGCCCAGGCAAATTACAAGGTCTGAGTTTAAAAATGTAATACTGAATGTGTTAGAATGTCTTTGTAGAAGCAAAAGATGGCATTGACTAGTGTTTGTTGAGTAGATAGTTCCTGATTTCAAACCAAATTTTGCAAATTTAAGATTTTGGCAAGGTTTGTTTTAGTTATTTTTACTATGTGGGGAGCAGATCCAATTGTACAAATATTTGGGTATATTAATTGATGATCAGCTCTCTTTTAAGTCGCACATTGATAAACTAGTACAAAAGCTCAAACTAAATATAGGATTTTATTTTAGAAACAGGCTTTGTTTCTAAAATAAAATCCTTTATATTTTTTTTTAAAATCAGTTTTTCTTGGAAAACCAGGAAGAGACTGGTTGCTGCAAACTTTCTCACTGCACTCGATTACGGATACCTGCTCTATAGAAATGCGCCTGGCCGATGTTTATCTTTGTTGGATACTGTCTACCATAGTGCTTTGAGGTTGGTGACTGGATGTAAAGCATCAACGCACCATTGTACATTGTACAAAATGACAAACTGGCCCTCATTATCAGTGAGGAGGCACATACATTGGCTCACTTTTATTTCCAAGTCTATGCTGCATAATATGCTCCTCTCTTATCTTTGCACATATCACGCAACATCAGTTCCTATAATTTGCACTCTGGTAACTTGTATTTGTTATCTGTACCTACGGTCCGTACAGAGCTTGGTATGAAGGCCTTTAGGTATGCTGACCCATCCACCTGGAACACAGACTGATTTGCAGCAGGGGCGATTTTAGACCATTTTAATAAAATAATACAATAACTTATTATTGTTTTCTGTACCCTAACATTTGATTTTGTAGAAGTATGAGAAGGGACAACCAATTAGCCTACAGTTTCATACGGCTTTTCTTATATTAAAAAATAAATGGGTTTAATGTCCCTGAATACTGCCATTTTTCAGTTTCTAATGTTTTACCTAATGATCCACGACCGCACTGGCCGAGTCAGTCTGGGGCTGGGCCAAACTAATACTTTCAATATTGAGGGGGGATGCGAGTGGTCCCTAACAACTTGGACAGATCCTCGTTTTTGCTGAATTCTGATGAATTTACCGTCTGGGGCGAGTTCAATCCAAAACCTTTTGCACCAGTTTGCTACGTTTTGTCGGTGTTAAACTCAGCCAGGGTTGTGTGAAAAGTGCAACAGAGAAGGGGGCGAAAGAATGTCTATCTCCCTCGTTCTCCATTCTTCATTTTACTATACTTTAGCTTGTTGGTTGACAGCTGACTTGAATAACATCAGGTCCAGTGCCGCTGACCTGCCGCACAGTCACGCATGAATGCAAAGGATGTTACATTCAGTAACTCAGTCCTTAAGTGTTACTTGGATTAGTAATAATATTACTGTTTTGGAAATAGTAATCCATTACACTACTAGTTAGTGATGGGAAAAGTCACTCTTTTGATAGACTCGAGTCACTAAATCTCGTTCTTTAAAATGAACTAATCTTTTTTTGTGTCATTTCGTTCATTTTAACTAGGCTGGTTATTGCGGGGTTGCAGCACTCTAGTGGGCGATTTAAAAAACAAACAGCGCAGTTCTCAAACACGGAAGGCTGCCTGGCTTGCTCTAATTGAAAAAGTATAATGCACAAATTCACCTCTTGATCATTCTCTATCATGGTTCTATAAAACCCATGGAGCCACAACCAATTCAGACCATGTAAAAACCACAGAAGTACGTTGTCAATATTCAATTAAGCCACTAATCCGGCTAAATCCGTCCTCCGTCCTCCTTTCCTGAGTATACAAACAGACCAGCCATGTATATATAATTATATTTACTATCACTATATCTCTAAAGTGCTCATTTATACAGTAGCCTAACGCCTATCCATGAGTAAAATCTAGATATTAACATCAGATTTGCGGCGAATACATTGAAGTAATAAGATTGACACAGTATTTAATAATAATCTGAAACACTGCAGGTTGTTCACCAGTGAGGAGCGATGAGACAGCAGCACGGCTCTGTCGATAAATAAAAAGTCAAAGTTAAGTTGCGTTCTCTGGTGGACCGGATCAGCTGTTAGCTGTAAACAAACCACAGAGCTAACGCTAAAGCTGCTATGTGGCTATGTTTTAATAGTTTAATGTCCGGGTCCGTTTGTTTTGGAGAGGAGACGACCTCTGTGGTAATTCAGCTCCCGGTAGAACTCTGTCAGGGCTCAGAAGTGGAGCGGACCCAGAACAACTCTCATCAGCTGTTAGCTGTAAACACTAGCAGGACTAAAGTTACTGTGCGGCTGTGTTAAAACTATAACTTAGCACAACAAAACTGCGCTGTAATAACGTTATGCTTTATGAAATGTCACAATAATTTTCACGCATGCGTGAAAATTAATGAATTACTCACTGAGACAACCCGTTCCTCCTCACATACAAGATTAGGTCAAATGAACGAAACGTTCTTTGAACGACACAACACTACTACTAGTTACTGGGAAAATGAGTAAATGTAAAATGAGAAAAGTAATATTAGTACAGTTCCTGCCCAACATTTATACTCCACAGATTCTGTGCAACTAAAATGAAGATATTTATTAACAATTAAATAATACTGACAAATTAAACTCAATCAGCAAAACCAAACTACTTCCTTAAAAGGGAAAGCAAGCATGTAACAAGATTTAACTGAAAACAAAAGACTGAACACTTAGCTTAGGGAAACACGTTTAACACCCTCCCTCCTCCCAGGGAGTAAACACGAGCCTATAGCTCCACACTGCTGTCGGACCCTAACTGGTCCAGTGACCCCGTAGATGTACTTACACTGGGGTAATGTTCCCACCACATTCTGAAATGGCTTATTTTGTCCCCACTACTTTTTGAAAGCATTTGTTAAAAATGTTCTAAAAAATAGTTTGCAGCAAGAAATGTTAACTAACAAATGAAAATGCTTTGAGAAAGGTTGATTTGCGTAATAAGAAAACATACAATGCAATACAGTTTTCCTCATTAAAAAAAAGACATTTCCATCGTGAATTGTAGCAGAACATGTCTCCAGTTTAATGCTAAAAGGACCCCCAGACCTCCCTCACATATGTTTCAGTATCAAATATTTTATCTAAATAGTCCTAAAAACTTCTTGTCTTGTTCTCGTGCATTGTCACGTCTCATGACCCAAATGTATCATCACGCCCCTAATCTGAGCCCTTATGTCCCCACCACTTTTCAACACAAAGTGACGTCCTTAACTGACCTGCTCCGCTCTGCACCAGCTCCTCTCTAGTAGGCCTACTTATTCTCTTCACAAATCAGTGAACACTTTTGCAAGGTATTGTATGCATGCTACATTCTCATTAGGGACTGAGCAACCCTGAAGGTCTGATCCTAGAATCGTCCCTGATTTGCAGTTACAAAATCTGATTTCTTTTGGTGAATTTAAAAACCGCATGAAAGATTTGGAAGTAGACGCTATAAATTGTTGTCACTGCTTTTAAGATAACTAAATCCTTTAAACTTACGGTATGTATAACTGTAGTTTCGTATTTGTAACTGTGCTTTGTCAATATGCTGCTATTTTGGCCAGGTCAGGTTTTAAATCTCAATGAGATCATCTGGTTAAATAAAGGTTAAATAAAAAAAATTAAAAAGGTTCATGCATCTGTCTGTGTTGAGACCAGTGTTGAGCAAGTTACTTGAAAAGTGTTATTACACACTCATTCACACTCACACTCAGGTGCAGGTTACATTATTTGTTTTTTTACTTACTCAGCTTGACTCTGTCAAATGTGCCTTCACACAACCTCAAATCCTCCACACCCAAGCAGGAGGCCTTATAATCTGGAGGGATTTACTGACCATCCAGAAGCTAGTTTAGCCTTGGTGACTGCACACAGCTCTCCAGAATTCCCGACCTCACCCTCCAGCTCTCCACAAAACTGGGTCATTCCTGAATGTAGCCATGGCAAACATTAGCAAGTCCGCCAAGAACAGACAATATGTCAATAAGACATCTTTGGAATTACCGAGAGTTGCATTTCTCCTCTTTTGATAAAGGCTAACCACCTCCCCTCACCTCATGCCCCTATGCCAAGCTAGCACGTCCCAGACCAGTCTGAATACATGCAAACTGAACTCCCAATAAATAAAACAGTAAACAAGCAACTGAGATAAGTAACTCTAATGTAATAACTAAAATTGAAATTGTAATTCCTTACACTACGCATTATAGAAAAAAGTAATCACATTAGTATAAGATGTTAAAAAGTAAGGTGTTATTACCCAATGCTGATTTAAACACTTGTTTTGTAGTCTGTTCTTCTGTAATAAAATAATTGCTAAGATGTTGGAATGTAGCAACATTGCTAAAAATAGGTCCAATATGAGCAGTCAAATGCTCACACAGGTTGCAAACAAAGCCCCTGGGTAAAATCAACTGTTCGATGCAAACGTTGACTACAGTTTACAGGACAATCTGCACAGACCTGCAAGACAAAGTTCACTTGACCTAAGGGGCTATCCAAGCTATGATTACTAGTACAACTACTAGCGCTAGTAACTTCTGTATTTTGTACTTCTTTATGTATTGGTTTATTTAACAGGGAGAGTGCACATTAATAAACATTGCTGTAAAGCTCTCTAGGAGGTGATGTAGCAAGATTCCTACTTTGGCTACATCCACACTACTACATTTTCATTATAAAACACAGACCTTTTGCTACGTTTGTACCTCCCGTTAGTGCGGACAGGCGAAAACGGAGGACTTAAAAAATGATAAAGGAGATACTCACATCTTGCTTCCTGATTAGGTCTCAAAAGCCATGCAAAGCCAAAGCACAAATCTACCAACAATGTTATTTTTGGTATTTTTATTAAATAATTTTGTACTGTGCAAATAACTCTTAAATACTTGTACAGTGCATGTCACTCTATTTACTTTGCGACTGTTTGCGTCTGTTTCAGCCGCAAAAATCTTTCAGTAACAGTTCCACGTCGTTGTTGGCCCATGCAAAAAAAATCTCTGGTGTGGTTCTTCGGCTGTAGTAGTACTTTTTTCTTCCATCAAATCTTTTGCAACTGCGGAATACACAATTTGGTTTACACCGGCACTCGCATGCCCAGTGTACTTGATTTGCCTTTTAAGTCGTTTTAATATAGACAGAGATCAGCTAAAACGCTGGTGTGGATGGAGATCGTTTTTTGTTTTTAAACAAAAAAGTGGTAGTGTAGACTATGTCTATATCAAAATGGCATGTAGATGTACAGGCCAGAACAAACTTTTAAAATTGGAAAAGATCTGATGATGTAGTTACAGAAGTACTAAATGTGACACATCAAAACATTGAAAAAAATATGCCACGCCATGGATACGCCATTCAAAGGAAACTCAAAAGCTTTGCAATTTAGCAGTGCAAAGGTCTTTAGATTGCAGTGCCTAACTTTGAAGTTGATTAGATTAAATCTCTAGGAAAAATTCATTAAAGTACTGAGCGTGTAAATGGGGAAAGATTTCACATTCAGTTGAAATGGCTGACTTTAGCATATGGCTCTAAGATGCACTTTCTCAAGTCTACAGATTATATACATCTACTTCACAAATTTTGAACATGTAGGTGGAACAGACTTTGAGGGCTGCTTCATTGAGACAGCAGAATACACCCCGTGAAGTTTTCAAGCATCCTAAGCTTCTCAAAAAACAGCTTTGTGTTTCATGGAGAATAATGCCGAATGAAGGCAAAAGAGTCTGACGAATCCTAAAAAGATTGCAGATAGATTGCACCGCCCAAATTAGTAGTCGATTAAATGAATTCTCTAGTAAGTTTGTTAAAGTATAGAGCGTGTAAATGGCTAAATAGTTCGTGTTCAATTCAAAATCTCTGACTTCCTGTTGGGTTAAGCATATGGCTCCAAGAGGCTTTTTTAAAGTCTAGAGATGAAACATCTGCCTCCTAAATTTTGTACATCTAGGTGAGACGTACAATTGACGTAATTGACATACAATTTTGTTTAAATTTTGTAGTGGGCGCTATCAAGCTGTTTTCTCACACCTGTGCTACCAAACCATATCAGACAACACAATTACAACCCTTCTGATGTGTGTGCAAACTTTTGTAAAAGCATCCTGAGCCCCACAGCTTTCTGTTTCCATTTTTCCACAACCATTCGATGCCGGCCCTTCCCTCTTCACTCACAGCTACTGAGGGAATCCTATTTAGTTTCTCTGCTTAGTAATATGCTTAAATTTAGCGGGTTGTCTCATCTGATCTGAGGTTGTGGTCAAAGGGAGGGAAAATGCGTGGCTCCCGCCCCAGGAGGCGGGCGTCTGGAAGCGAACACAACGCGGTCACCATGGAGACAAGTATTCAACAGGCAGCCGCGCCCGACTCAGTCAGGCCCACACAACCGCACCAGTCATCCCCAGGTCTATACTTGGGGGGATGAAGGCAACAGGAACCTGCGACTGCCCAATATTTATACAAACATTGACAAGGGAAACACATTCATTCTCTCTGTGATTATGGACCCTCGCCAAAACTGCCCACAATCAATAATATCTGTCATCCACGATCTAAAGGTTGAAAATATTGCTCTGATGCAAAATTTATAGAATTCTACCAGAACGACGAAACACGCTCTGTAGTGGTTTGTCCATTTTATAGCTACTGTAGAAACATGACAATGCAACGTGGCGACATCCACGGAAGGGGGTGCCCGCAGTTATGTAGATATAAATGTCTCATTCTAAGGTAATAAAAATATAATGGTTTATTATATAAGGTCTTTACACACCACTGAAAACATAGTTATGGATCTTATATTGCATTTCTGTCGATAGATGCTCAGAAATATTATACACTGAACTTTTAAATAGTGCTATAATATTTTTGAAAAGACCCAAAACAACAGAAGAAAGTGACTTGGATGGCTGAAACTGGTAAGAAGTTGAAATCACATGTAATAATGCAATCACTGGAATTTTTCAAGAAAGCTTTTATTCTTACACTAGAAGAAATTCCACACACGCAATGAATGCTGGGCAGCAGAAATGCTGCTAACTGCTAATGTCTCTGTCTGAGTCTGTCTCTCTCTCTCAGGAACATGGTAGCAGCAGGACTTCGGAAAAGGGAAGAAGTCGAATTAGTAACATGAATTAATGGGATGAAGTTGCATATAGAATGAGAGCCAGAGCGTTCAGCTATCAAGCTCCTCTCCTGTGGAACCAGGTTCCAGTTTGGGTTCAGGAGGCAGACACCATCTCCACATTTAAGAGTAGGCTTAAGACTTTCCTCTTTGATAAAGCTTATAGTTAGGGCTGGCTCAGGT
>NC_060162.1:29684677-29689485 GCF_021292245.1 Micropterus dolomieu | reverse complement strand
CTGCATTTGATACCATTGACCATCAGATCCTATTGCAGAGACTGGAACATTTCATTGGCATTAAAGGAACCGCTCTAAGCTGGTTTAAGTCCTATTTATCAGATCGATTTCAGTTTGTACATGTTAACGATGAGTCCTCCATGCAAAGTTAGTCATGGAGTTCCTCAAGGATCTGTCCTCGGACCAATCCTCTTCACTTTATATATGCTTCCTTTAGGCAATATTATCAGGAAATGTTCCATAAGCTTTCATTGTTATGCAGATGATACTCAGTTATATCTATCGATCAAACCAGATGAAACTCATCAGTTAGCTAAACTTCAAATGTGCCTTCAGGATGTTAAAATCTGGATGACCAGTAATTTTCTAATGTTAAACTCAGATAAAACTGAAGTTATTGTTATGGGGCCTAAGCACCTCTTCTTACCTACAAAGCTCTTAATGGTCAGGCACCATCTTATCTTAAAGAACTCATAGTACCTTACTACCCCACCAGAGCACTGCGCTCCCAGAATGCAGGGTTACTTGTGGTTCCTAGAGTCTCCAAAAGTAGACTAGGAGCCAGAGCGTTCAGCTATCAAGCTCCTCTCCTGTGGAACCAGGTTCCAGTTTGGGTTCAGGAGGCAGACACCATCTCCACATTTAAGAGTAGGCTTAAGACTTTCCTCTTTGATAAAGCTTATAGTTAGGGCTGGCGCAGGTGAGTCCTGAACCATGCCTTAGTTATGCTGCTATAGGCCTAGACTGCCGGGGGATTTCCCATGATGCACTGAGCTCCTCTCTCCTCTACTTTCTCTCCCTCTGTATGCAACCTCATCTCATTATTGCATGTTAGTAACACAACTTCTCCCCTTTCTGTTAGTCTTGTGGTTTCTCGTCCCTCTCCTCTCTCCTCCTATCACTTCCTGCAGGTGTTTCTGGCTCTGGAGCTGTGGAGTCTGGATCTGTGGCTGCGGGTCACCTGCTGCCCCCATGTTCCTGCTCGACACCCTCTGCTCCAACTATTGTTACTAGTCCTATTGTTATTATTGTTATTATAATCATTAACACTACTATAAATATCTGTACCATTTTTCATTTAATCTATAGCAACATCACCTTTACTGTCTGTACCTCTGTGTGTGTATATTGTGTAGGCTGCCTCCCTCCCCTCTCTCCTTCCATCCCTCTTTTTCTCTCTGTTCCTCTCTTGCCCTCTCTCTCTCTCTCTCTCTCTCTCTCTCCTTCACCCCAACCGGTCGAGGCAGATGGCCGCCCACCCTGAGCCATGGTTCTGCTCGAGGTTTCTGCCTCTTAAAAGGAAGTTTTTCCTTGCCTCTGTCGCCTAGTGCTTGCTCTTGGTGGGAACTGTTGGGCTTCTGTAAATAGCATCATAGAGTACGGTCTAGACCTGCTCTTTTATGAAAAGTGTTGTTGTGATTTGGCGCTATATAAATAAAATTGAATTCAATTGAATTGAATAGATGCCACTAAATATTACACACTTAACCTATACGTGGTGCAAATTTGTAACTACCCAAATATCCAAAAACCAAATGACTTAATTATCCCTTTTGTCTTTTAAAGATTAAGACAGAAAGCCCTCTATAATAATGTGTTAAAAGTCATAACTTTCACAGTCTAGAAATAATCTTCAAGCATGGCCTTCAAATATTTCCAGCTCCAAAAGGCTCTGCTTGGAAGTACCTGTAAACAACCTTGTGGGGTAATTTTCCTTACTGGGCTCAATGTGGGTAAAACTTGAGGTATGTGTCACTTTCAGGCCTAGAGAATAGTCTCTTAAATATTTAGACTCACTGTCTCTCCTTACAATGTAATACATGTGACCCTCAGCTCTCACGTGACTTAGGTAAAGCAGTTGAGCCTACCATCCGGTATGACTGAATAAACATATTTAGGCCAGTGTAGAATGACCTTGTATAAGAGACACTGTAGGCTCTATGACATAGCAAAGGATAAATATTGTGTAAGAGTTGACACGCTCACAAGAATTTCCATCAAAACTCTTAATGGTTTTCTTGTAATGAATGAAAACTTAACAAGAATGTTTGTGAGTAAAAAAGTCTATCAACCTGTAGAAAAGTATATCACAATATTATGCTCAGCAATTCTGCACACATTTAGCCTTTTTTTAAAAATTATTTCTCAGTTTTCTTTTAGGCACACAATAGACAAAAAAGAAAGAAACAAAATCAGAGAACAAATTTGTTTTTATTTGGTTTATAAAGCTGTCAGGGCCAGAGTTCTCTGACACCCACAATAAAGCAAAGTTAAACAAGTAAACTGACCTGGGGAATGGCTTTAATTGATATATGTGACACATGGGTAACATATAATACAGTCTGGATTAAGATTAGGGTTACATATTGAACATGATGTCTTTAAAGCAAGTATTTTCAAGGCAACATTTCTTTTGTATGGTCAGCTCCAGAGATGACACTGTGGACAGGAAGCCTCCTTCTTAAGTGCTCTTCTTCTCTTCAAACATGATGTTTGCTGTGGCTCTCTTGGCTGTGGAACAATTACACACGTATTATATGTCTTGTTTGTTATCTAGAGTCTGATAGCTACCAATATCCTGATCTTCTACTTTGCTATACTCTGGCTTAATTCCAAGACTCAATAAAGGCAAAATAGAAGCGACTGGAAGTATTATATTTCCCGTCAGGATAAAAGCGGCTCATGCAATTGACATCCACACGTTTTAATGCCACATCAATTTTCTCACGCAGTGAAAAACAGATGTATAACTGATAACGTTGACTTGTTGACTGATGCGACACTCCCGTACGCCATGACAGTAACAAATGAATCTGCTCTCGCGCTTTCATTCCAGACAGTTGTGACCGGTGGTAACATAACTGGTAGAGATTTGCAATATAAACATCTAAAAATCCTTGCTCTGTTTGGGACTGTGAGCTTCACTTTTCCAGAGCTGCTTAAGTTAACGTGTGTGGATTTGTGGTGAGATTTCTGCCTGATCACAAGAGTTGTGAGTTAGTTTTGATTTAATACTGTATGTAACATGCATTCTCAAACTGTGTCAGTCAAACTGTCTGAAGGGGATACCAACAGCGGAGCAATAATGTAATGCACAGCAGAGTATAGGGCAGGTAAGACTTTTAAAAATTAACATGTATTCTCATTAAATTACGTTAGTCTCGTAATATTATGACTTTTTTCCAGACATGTCAGAGAACACAGATATGTGGGAGAGATTCTGAATATGCAGAAAGTTTTGAGTATGAACAGAAATCTGCTGAAACACAGGAGCTATTAAAGTCCAGGAGTTTCTAACTGAATTAAAATGAATTAATTTATCATTGAAGTGAAAAGGTGCCACATGCACATTTAAAGAGGTTACTTCCCCAAACAAAAGACTCAAAACAGGAGGGAACACTAAATCATGCCTACATGTGTGCTGACTCACACTAAACATTTATTTTTCACTGCGTGAGAAAATTGACGTGTGGCATCACAGCACATGGAAAATGTAAATTGTCACATTTTAATCTTATATGTATGTATACATGCATGGATCAACAGACAGACCGGTAGTGTTACACCATACAACTGCACGCTTAAACATGCTTTTTGAGCTTTAAACTAAATAATGACTACCATCATATTCTGTGATAAATGACATCATGCTGGTGTTAATGTTAATGTTTCTTACCAAATTGCTAAAAATCTGCATTTCATGGGTTGAAAATGACTCAACACACCATCTACTGTTTTAAAACATCCTGAACCTTGTAAGGCTTACGCTGACAAAGTCAACCAAAAGTTGCGATATTAAATTGCCGTACTGTATTCGATCACTTCTTTACTTAATTTAAGTTGAACTTATTAGGGGTCCAAGCCCGAGTGGGCTGGGAACCCGCGGATGCAAGGCATCGCGGTTCCAAGTTTTTAAATTGTTTTTATTCTTCCGTGCATAAAACTCATACTGCAGCCTAGACGGTAACTGCTAGGGATGCGAAACTCATAGGGTAGATCCAGTCCACTGCACGTAACTCAGGCGCAAAAATCCGCACATTTCTACCTCTAGGGGGCGCTATAAGCAAGGTCAACGAGTTTGGGCTTGGAACTCCCGCCTATTAAGGCGCATGTCAAAAGCCTTATATCCACGCGTTTGGGGGATCGAGCTGAATCTCGTGGTATAGGCCACGCCCATTTCTGCCTATAGTTGTTTTTTAGCAAAATCGAGAAAACTGAAAAACCTATTTCAATTAACTCCTCCAAGCCACAAGTCCGATCGAAACCAAACTTGGCACGGACCATCTCTGGACCAAGCTGATACTGGCTTGTGCTCCCCAGATTGATACTTGAAAAACTGTTCCAATTTTAAGCTAACAAGTATTTGCAAAAAATGCCAAAAACAGGAAGTGATGTCATATGTTAGGTTTGGAATGCCCGATCGACACCAAACTCACATTGACATGAAAGTTGAGCCAAATTATTCAGCATAGTCTCCTGACTCTCCAGTACCACAAGTACGATTGACACCAAATTTACTTAAAGTAAACACTACACAAATATTTTGATTTACACACCCTCATCTTTGAACTTGTCAGCAGCTTCGGAAGCCTTGTCCTTCAGGTTCTTCACCACGTCGTCAATCTTGGCTTCATTCTTAAGGAAAAACGGACGAATGATGCGGTTATATATCTGGACTGATCCATTGGAGGGAGTCGGAGCCATGCACCACACCAAGAAGGCACACTGGGAAAGAAAAGAAGAGCTATCTCATCAAACTAGAACATAAGACAAACATCACAGTTACATTACAGAGTGTAATGGTGAAA
>NC_060162.1:29665075-29684657 GCF_021292245.1 Micropterus dolomieu | reverse complement strand
ACCTTGTAAGGCTTACGCTGACAAAGTCAACCAAAAGTTGCGATATTAAATTGCCGTACTGTATTCGATCACTTCTTTACTTAATTTAAGTTGAACTTATTAGGGGTCCAAGCCCGAGTGGGCTGGGAACCCGCGGATGCAAGGCATCGCGGTTCCAAGTTTTTAAATTGTTTTTATTCTTCCGTGCATAAAACTCATACTGCAGCCTAGACGGTAACTGCTAGGGATGCGAAACTCATAGGGTAGATCCAGTCCACTGCACGTAACTCAGGCGCAAAAATCCGCACATTTCTACCTCTAGGGGGCGCTATAAGCAAGGTCAACGAGTTTGGGCTTGGAACTCCCGCCTATTAAGGCGCATGTCAAAAGCCTTATATCCACGCGTTTGGGGGATCGAGCTGAATCTCGTGGTATAGGCCACGCCCATTTCTGCCTATAGTTGTTTTTTAGCAAAATCGAGAAAACTGAAAAACCTATTTCAATTAACTCCTCCAAGCCACAAGTCCGATCGAAACCAAACTTGGCACGGACCATCTCTGGACCAAGCTGATACTGGCTTGTGCTCCCCAGATTGATACTTGAAAAACTGTTCCAATTTTAAGCTAACAAGTATTTGCAAAAAATGCCAAAAACAGGAAGTGATGTCATATGTTAGGTTTGGAATGCCCGATCGACACCAAACTCACATTGACATGAAAGTTGAGCCAAATTATTCAGCATAGTCTCCTGACTCTCCAGTACCACAAGTACGATTGACACCAAATTTACTTAAAGTAAACACTACACAAATATTTTGATTTACACACCCTCATCTTTGAACTTGTCAGCAGCTTCGGAAGCCTTGTCCTTCAGGTTCTTCACCACGTCGTCAATCTTGGCTTCATTCTTAAGGAAAAACGGACGAATGATGCGGTTATATATCTGGACTGATCCATTGGAGGGAGTCGGAGCCATGCACCACACCAAGAAGGCACACTGGGAAAGAAAAGAAGAGCTATCTCATCAAACTAGAACATAAGACAAACATCACAGTTACATTACAGAGTGTAATGGTGAAAGTATTCTCAGAGTCTGTTTTGTATTAAATTGGGCAAGAGGCAAAATTGTGGAGTAATGTTTTTTGACAACAGCACAGAACCTACAGAGACATAGTCCAAAAAATATTCATAGGCATTCCTATTCATTTCAAATTAGAGGAACCGTATGAAATGTCATGCTGTAACAACAAATGCTCACAAGCGCTCACAATTACAGTACTGTAAGTATCCAAAAGTACAGTACTGGTAAACAGATATAGTAACAACAAGTTATGTGCTATTCTCCCATTCTTACTCTGTATTTAATAAGCAGCAAGACAGTGGGGTGGAAAATAAAAGTGTTTATTCTCTTGTTTACATTGAACGGTTCTGTATATAAATTATTAACTATTAATCTACCACCGCTTCTCTGCTTTTGGCCATAAAAGAAAAAAACAACACATATCTGCTTTCAGTTCTCAACAGATTTGGTTTTGGTCAAAGATGTATCTCAGAGATTTAACTGTTATACAGTGTTCCTACCACTAGCGTGACTACTATTACTAATAATACATTTTATTTGTGGGACACCTTTCAGGACATTCAATGATATCTTACATACAAGGTAATAAAAAGGTGCAATTAAATGAGGTGCATAATTCAAACAGTGCAAGTTTAAATAAGTCTAAAATAAGAGGACAAATCAATTACACAAGTCAAAGATAAAAAAGTCTAAAGACTACAGGCTTCACGGAAAAGATGTGTTTTGTCGATTTTTGTGAATGATGTAACTGAGTCTGCCTGTTGTATATGAGGGGGGAGTGTGTTCCAAAGCCTGGGTGCCGAGCAGTTAAAGGCTCGGGCTCCCATGGTATAGAAGCACAATGGAGGGGTAACAAGAAGACCAGCAGTGCAGGAGTGGAGGGGGCGGGATGGGGCACAAATTGGGAGGTCATAGAGGTAGGTAGGTGCCAGTTTGTGGAGGGCTTTAAAAAGTAGGGTCTTAAACTTAATCTGGTATTGCACAGGGAGCCAGTGAAGTTTGATTAGAGTAGGTGTGATATGTTCCGATGATTTGGTGTAGCTCAGGATTTTTGCTGCAGAGTTCTGAACCAGTTGGAGTTGATTGATGAGTTTGATGGGGATACCAGTGAGGAGAGTGTTGCAGTTTTCTAGAAGGGAAGTGAAAAAGGCATGGATAAGAGTTTCAGTGCTGGAGTGTAAGAGAGAGGGTCGGAGTCTTGAGATATTGCGGAGGTGGAAAAAGTCAGTCTGGGTGATGGTTTTTATGTGGGATTCAAAGGACAGGGTGTTTTCCAGGGTGACACCTGGGCTTTTTACTTTGGATGACTGGTAAACCACCAATCTTGATAATGAGGTTTTTTGGTTTGGAGAGGGTGCATTTGGAGCCGATTAGAATGATCTTAGAAAATTATTCTTGTTGCTATTAAGTTGGAGGAGGTTCATGTTCATCCAGCTGGTGATGTCTTCGAGGTCGGGATGCAACGATTACAGATTTTGTTGGTATGATTATAGTCTGAGGAATTTCACAAATATAATGATTATTATGTATTAATTAATTTCCCAATTTTCCCGATTTTAATATTTAATTACATTAACAATTATATTTCTATAATATGTAAGTATTATTAATATAAGAGGAATATTAATTTATCCCCCGGGGGAAATTGTTATTTAGGAGGGTATTAAACTGAATTGTTACAGTCATCAAGTCTCATCCATATGTATAAGTTTTAGTGTTATTAATAACTGAAGTGTAGTTAATTGGTATAGTCCTGGAAGTTTATAAGCTCCTGATGTTATGTAAGTGTTTTAGACCTGGCAGCATTTTCTCAACACAGACAGGAGGAGGCACCAGGATGTAAAGCTAAAAGTAAGACTACGTTCCTTCATAAAGGCCCTTTCAGAAAAGAAGTGATTTGCGCTACACTGGAAGCTGGGTTCAATGCAAAAGTTCAACTACTTAGACAGCAGCATACGTGCCAAGCGATGCAGTGCGTGTTGCTCAACCCAGCAACAAACTGTCGTGGCGTGGCACAAGCCATTGAGAATATTGGGTTTCATAGCGCAGCGGTGCTGTTGTTGTAGTGGGTCGGAAAGGTTACACCTGCTTTGTTTGTGCACATGGCACTGAAAGCCCAACTCTCACTGATATGGCACTGATTGTAATGAACACGTTTACATTTCATTCCCTATCAACTTGTTATGTTATTTAGCTGCAGGAGCTGTATTAAATTAAATGTAGTTATTCTCTCCTTCAGCAGCGACCTTTTACCAACAAGTTTTTTAACAAGTGATCCGTCACCTCTTAAATAACACCCTGGTCAGTCTTGGTGTACCTGACATTTTCCCATACTGCCGACTGCTGCCGTTTCTTTGGCACAGGTTGGTCCCTCTGCTATAGTTTAGCCAGTGAACAGTTGTAGCCTCCATGTCTCTGATAAGCACGACACTTTGAGCTGGTGCACTGCTCATGTAACTCATTATTTTGTGCAAGTTGCAAAAGTTCATTTCCTGCAACAGAAACACTCCGTGTAGCACAGCCTTTACAATTAATTAACCATGACATTTTAAAGTGCGGTTAATAGTGAAATCCGGTAATCACTGCATCCCTAATGGGAGGTGGTAGGTTTCGCAGAGAAGTAGGGCTGGATGTCATCAGCATAACAGTGGATATCGATGTTGTGGTGTCGCATGATCTCCCCCAGGGGTAGGAGGTATATGATGAAGAGGAGTGGACCCAGCACTGAACCCTGGGGAACACCCTAGGTGATAGTCGCATACTGTGATTTTTGATTCTTGAGTAGAACAAACTGTTGTTCGTCATTGAGGTAGGAAGACATAGACACCTGTGACATGGACACCTGCCAACCGTTCCAGGCGGAGTGGATGGGAGATTGTGTCAAATGCTGCTCTCAGGTCTAAGAGGATGAGGATGGTTAGTAGGCCAGAGTCAGCTGCATGGTGTAGGTCATTGGTGATTGTGACAAGGGCTGTTTCAGTGCTGTGGCTAGATCGAAAACTGGACTGAAATGGTTCATGGAGGTTATTAGAGTTGAGTGGCCACCACCATCTCCAATATTTTGGAAAGGAAGGAAAGGTTGGAGATGGGTCTGTAATTGTTAAGGTCATCAGCAGCAGCAATCTTTAGAGAGAGGGGTACAATACCAGTGGAGAGTGAGGAGTTAATTATGCGTGAGTAGGGGTGAGATGGAAGGAAGGCATGCTTTAACCAAACAAGAGGGTCAAGTTGACAGGTGGATGGTTTTGAGTTGCAGACAAGTTTAAAATAGAGTGTCAGTAATCAGTGGCCAGTATGAAGTCAGAGAGGCATGGTCCAAATGAAGT
Source organism: Micropterus dolomieu (assembly GCF_021292245.1). Lineage (NCBI taxonomy): Eukaryota > Metazoa > Chordata > Actinopteri > Centrarchiformes > Centrarchidae > Micropterus > Micropterus dolomieu. The sequence continues at coordinate 29,680,272 of NC_060162.1, read as the reverse complement.
TTTCACCCAAGATAGACTGTCGGCAGGGTGCTGGTAGTAAGTAGGTGTTGACGGATGATTAGGATTTTAGAGTTGAAAAATGAAAAGAACTTCAATTTCATTGTCCAGGATAGATGTCTGCAGGCAGACTGGCAGGGGGTCGAAGGAGATGCTTGACTTTGGAAAATAGGACTTTGGAGTTTTGTCCAGAGTTAATGATGTCAGAGTAAAAGGATGATTTTGCGGCTGATAGGGTATTTTTGTAGTTTACCAGGTGATCTTTGTATGCTTGTAAATGGATTTCAAGACCAGATCTTTTATAGGAACGTTCAAGTTGCTGTCCAGTGGCTTTAGACATCGTAACTCAGGGGTGTACCAGGGAGCAGTGTGATTAAAGGACACTGAGCGGGTTTTGAGGGGAGCAAGTTTATAAAGGTAGGAGGACAGGCAGGCATTATAGTGGGTGATGAGGTCAGAAGGGGACAGGGATACAGAGTGGGGTAAGTGTCAACCAAGCTCCTGAGATCAGTGGAGTTTATGTTTTTTATATTTCTGAAAGTGATTTTTATGGAAAGGGGGACAGGAATGTCAAACAAAACAGGTTTGAAATAGGGAGGTGACCATCAGTGATATTAGAGGGACTGACACCCGTGGGACAGTCTAAGTCTAAGATGTGACCTTTGTTGTGAGATGGAAAAGTAACACTTTGTGTGATATCAAGACTGTCAAGTAGGGACAAAAAATCCACAGCAAAATTAAAGTTAGTGGGTTTATCGACATGGATATTAAAATCATGTACAAGAGATATATTGGGAGTCATGGTACAAACAGAGGTCAATAGTGCAGACAGTTCTGTAAAAAAACACTTGGCGTAATGGATAAGACACATGCCTTTGGTGTGAGAGAGTCGGGTTCAGTCCCCTCCTGTGACCCATCCACCATTGTGTCCCTGAGCAAGACACTTAACCCTTAGTTGCTCCAGAGGTGTGTGACTTCTGACATGTAGAGCAACTGTAAGTTGCTTTGGATAAAAGTGTCAGATAAATATAATGTATGTTTTTGTCTGTGATGAATTACTTTAGCAGTAGGGCTTTGTTAGTGAGAGACCGGATTTCAAACAGCGCAAATTTAAAAGTGTCTCTACCAGCGGTCAGGTTAACTGACCGGGTAATCTCTGTGAGCACACGCTGCATTTTGCCATTATCATATTGTGATAAACAGTACATTGATAAGACAAGCTGTAACGAATGGTGGAGTTCTTACTTTGCGTGAATTCATTTCTCACAACTTATTTGGTCACAAAACTATTTCACTCCTCCTCTCTCATTCAAATATAAAAAAATTCGCAAGCTATAGTCTTTCCCAGGGCTCTACAGTGAGACCATTTTGCTCACATATGCCCCTAAAAATCCATATGTATGTATATATAACTGGAAAGGACGCGACGCAAAGCTGGTGTCAATCATATGAGAGTTGCTGAAACTCCGGCAGGAAAAGAGCCACCGGAGCACCGAGAGAGATCCCGGTGGGCTTGTCGCTCAATGGCCGCTTGAGCAGCTTGCTACAAAAAAAATTGTAAATGCTCTGTTCTTGTATAGCGCCTTTCTAGTCTTTTCGACCGCTCAAAGCGCGGTGAATACATCTGTATTCACCATTCACACACATTCATACACTGAGCCTAAGTGCTCAAACAGAAACTAACATTAACACACATTCATACACTGGTGGAACAGCTGCCAGGGGCAAATCGGGGTTCAAATCTTGCCCAAGTACACAACATGCAGCCTGGAGGAGCTGGGGATTGAGCCGCCGACCTTCCGATTATCGGGCAGCCCACTATATCTCCTGAGCCACAGCCGCCCCACACAAAAACAAAGACAGATGTAGCGTCAGCAGCTGGAGTGGTGAGACAGAAGACAGCAGGGAGAAGAAAAGGAGGTTGTGGATTTGGATAGCTGGATATTCAGCTATATCAGGTGCCTTTTGTTGCTTTTCATAAAATCGATGTGCTCGTCAATTTCACATTTTGTCAACTGACCAATCACAGCCTGGATGGGGCGGGACATAGAAATGGTTTGACGTGCCACTTATTAGGCTAATACTACCTGTGGGGATGACCTAATTAGGATGAGGAGGATGTGATACACATGTGATATACTTTTATTAAGCAGTTATATGAAACAAGAAAAAAAATAGATAACCTTGCTTATCAATGACAATAATAATAATAGGCTACCAATCAACTACTATGGCTTCAGCAGGTGGCATTTTATGCAAGGTATCAAATTTAGTACTCTATTGGTATCAGTATCACTTTAAGGTTACTGGTTTTGGTACTGGTATCGTAAAATTTTAAATGATACCCAATCCTAGTGCGCATGCTCCATTCAAAGCCCTTTCTGACACATCAGTGCCAACATTAATGGGCTAAGCAAGGGACGCTGGTAAGGCACATACTGACACATTTCATACACTTCAATCAAAACTAAATCAAAATCATAAATCAAAAATTTACATGGGGGATGAAGGGGCCTGTGCCCCAGTAGAGCTTTATGTCTAGCAACTCCCCTGAAGTCAGATCAGATCTCCAGCATTGGGACAGTCTCCCCCGATCACTTCTGGGAAGAATTAACTCGATTAAAATGTCCTACACAGCTATTTATTTGTATTTCAAGCTTACCTTCAACTGTCTAAAGTTTGGGAGTATTTTAGACAGACACTCAACAGCGTGGTGCTCTGTAAGCTCTGTGAACTGGAAATAGCTTCACTGCAGCACAACTGCTGTCCACAAATGCGTGAAACAGCATGAACATGTGAAGCAAAAGTATCCTGGAGCACTGACTGCAGCACCACAAATCCTGTTTACTTTCTGTCTCCACACAAGCACGGCACATTATCAACACGTGGTCCGTTAAAACGTATGTATTTCTTCATTGCATTCATGTTAAAAGTAATTTCTGCCCCGCTGCTGTCACAGTAACGTAATGTTACACCGTGTGTCATCTAACATTCGGCCATTTCATATTTTCTGTTTATTTAACAGCCACGTATGAGCAAGAAAACAGCTGACTGTAACATTACAGAAAATCTGTGACTGTCTGTACAGAAAGAAAATGGTGGTCTAGCACTACCTGATTTTCTGGTGTACTAACTGGGCGGCCAATAACCAGAAAATATACTTGTGGCGCAACCGTCCCACTACAGAGTGGTGTCAATTGCAAGCAGATTGTTGTAGTTCAGTCTCCCTATCAACTTTAATACGCACCCCTCAAATTTCTTAATGAACCTGTGATTTTATCTACTATAAAGATTTGGAGGCAGTTTAGACTCCACTATAAAATCACTGCTCCCTACTCTCTAATGCCTATCTGTAACAACCACTTACTCCTGCCCTCAGCTCTTAACCCAGTTTTCTCCTTCTGGAAGAAGAAAGGCCTGGTTCATTTCAAACAACTTTTTGCTGAGAAAGTTTTTGCCTCTTTTGACCATCTTAAAACTAAGTTTGGCCTTCCTCAATCCCATTTATTTAGGTATTTTCAAATCCTTTCCTTGCTGTAATTTCCTTAACTTTCCCCATCAAGCATCTGCTTCTCTCATTGATATAATTCTGTCTTTCCCTATAGCCAGTGGATTAATTTCTGGCATGGTGAAGTTAATCATATCTTCCTTATCACCCACTTTAGCAACTCAAAGTACATAGTGGCAACTAAGAGTACATGGTGGCAGGTGGCCCTCAACTGGTCAACTCAGCTTCATTTTGCGCTAGACTGACACTGATTCAGTTTAAGGACACACCTGTCCAAAGTTGAACTTAACAAACTATACATCACGGGCGATGTGTGTGTCAGATGTTCTCTATCACCCGCCAATCATACACACATTTTTCTCCTGTCCAAGGCTGGCTTCTTTTTGGTCCTCTTTCAATGATAGACTCTCAAAGGCCCGGTGATTTCTAGCCCTTTAATTTCTATTTCCAGTGTCCCTGAAGATTTTACCGGCTTCACTCTCAAAGAGAGAAATATTATAGCTTTCGCATCTCTTGTAGCTTGTAGGTACTTTTTACTTAATTGGAAGGATTGAAAACCTCCACCTTCTGATTCCTGGCTTAATGACTTAATGTCCTTTATACTTTATAGAGAATACAGTATTAGGGGCTGCTCCGATAACTTAAATAACATTTGGGGTCCTCTTCTTTCTCTGGAAGATGGGTAGAATATATTTAGTCAGTCAGCTTACAGAGCAGACAGATTTGTTTTTATGTGAAGGATATATTATTATTTATTTACCTTGTCTGTCTTTGTTTTCATTTTCTTTTTTAATTAGTTTTTATTTTTCATCCTATTTCTTTCTGAGTTCCTAATTGGTTTGTTCTACTGTGTTCAACAATGTAAAACTGGGTGACACGTCACACTTTCAGTTGTACGTACTATATTGTACCTTGTGAACCCAATAAAGATACATTGCACAGTCCTAAATACAACTATTGCCACCTACAAAATTGGAAACTATTAGCCCCTTGGCCACGATCAACCTATGTGCACAAAATATTTTGAGGACATGTATCATATCAAGACACACAAAAAAGCCTCAAGGACCCATACCCTTAACACAACAGGAAGTCTGCCATTTTGAATTGAAAGTGCAACTTTAACCCATTTTATACCATTTACAGGGTGCATACTTTAAGTATGTTATTGTGGAACGGCGTGCCCATGGCCTTTGACGATTAGTTGTATAAACTGTTTTCACCACTCGACCAGCTTGCCCGTGGCTTATCACCGAAAATGGGATGCATTATAAGAATCCCACCCTGAATACTTCCATATGCCGGTATTCCCTCAAAGTCATAGCGCCAAGTGCTCTGTAGCGCCACAAAGGGGACACAGAACGTGACGTTCAACACCTTTGTGCGGCGTCCAAGGCGCGTGGCAAATTCAGAGCTGCACCAGCAATCTGCAATGCGGCTGCCTCACACCTAGACACGCTACACGCGTGAGGGCCCGCCCACCGCTGCTTGCAGCTATAATTTTTTATTTTTCTGCTATCAAAGCAATCTTGCCGTGGGCCAGATTTTATTGCTGGCGGGCTGGTTCTGGCCCGTGAGCCACCTATTGCCGACCACTGTCATATGGGTTCACAGTGTCGGGGTATGCAGTATGTTTGCAACACTGTTTTGCCATAAAGGTCTCATGAACAGCGCCCAGGTTTGGTTTCTTACACTCAATATGAATACTAAATGTACTGTGTGTCTCATATGTGTCAAGTCTACTCATACATGAATAAAACCTGGTTACTGGTGTGGATGACCTGACTCACACTGCACCTTTGAACTCATCTACACACAGTGTACCTTAATCAAATAAATGTCAATTGCAACTTTAACTTTCAAAAAAAACACATTTATTATGCCCAATTGAATTATCCACAAAATTGATACTGGCAATGAAATAAAATTTTCCAACCACCCAGTTATCTGCTTCATCACATAGGAACAGAAATGCAGCAGTTGAAGTTACACTCTATAACCCTCTGTGGCAAAGCTAACACAGTAATATGGCAGTCAAATGTTCTAGGCACTTCAAACACATTCACCTTGAATTATACTACTTACAAAAATATAGGATATAAGTGTGCCCAAACTATGAACACAACAAACACAAATGCCGGCAATTGTCCCCCCCACCCAGATGCAGGCATGTTCGTGGCTTGTGTGCGTTGGGCCACTAGAAGATTTCGGCCTCTGACTGTGGCCGTAATCAAACGCATGGGTTACTCACCCCGCTGAAGTTCAGGTTAACGTTACCTCAGTCCTTTCCAGCTAAGACCGAATCCATTCTAGATAGTTCATGGGCAAGTGGTGAAAATGTTATCTCCTCTCCCACAATGCCAGAGGTGCAGCTGGGTTTTGCTTGGTCGCCCAATCTGGTTGTCTGTCATCCTTTGGCGAGAAGGAATCTCTGAAGCTAGCCTAAGATTAACATCTGAGCTAATGAAGTTCATGCACGCTAGTGGCAGCTAACACACTTCTTCTCAAGTAAACATCCAGAACCGTAACTTAAACGTAAACATACAATGTAACAGCAGCTCTCACCACTATAGTAGCAGTATTGCAAAAGTCCTCGAGGAGTCCAACAACTCCGTTACGCTTTTTGATGCGTCGACTTTCTCACTGTCTTTTCTCCGTCCTCTATCTGAGGCGGCTGGAAAAATGAGAGCATGACGATATGTTCTCACACACACTTGACTGTCACTGGGCGATCTCCCACCCTCTCAACCCATAAGCACAAAGGAACATTATGAGGCCTCTTGACTGACAAATACAAGGTTAAATCTATGGGTTAAAGACACAAACAGTATTATAGGATGTCAAACACAACAGGTTAGGATTTCAGACAAACATGTACATTCATGGCCTTTAGAGTTTCAGCACTCTAAACGTAAATATCTAATATTGAAAAAATGGGTTTTAAGGCAAAATAACCCAGGGGTTACATGTTAATTACAGTGCCACCACTAGGCAATTTGAAATAATTTTTTTTTGGGAAGCATTATTATTTCCAGTTATGGTGTCAAGTTTCATGTCTAGCTCATTCCAGCTCATGGTACATTGACTTGCGGCAGACAAATAATATTAAAAATATATATATTATATATATATATATAAAATCTCATTCAGTCAGTCGAACTGACGAAGTCTGTGGATGAGGGACAAAACGTCTTTGAGTATCTTCAACCAAGTCCAGTTTCCCTTGATTTTAACCTTTCTCAAAATAGATCTTCTATCATCAGTTCAGTGTGCTCCACCCTTGATTAGTTTACTATGGTCCAAAGAGAAAACACTGCTCACATATATCAAAGTTAGGAGACAAAAGCTGCACACTTAATTCAGATTGAATCATTTAAATTTTTGGTTGTATGAATCAATGTTTCAGCACATTTGCCGACATATTGAAGCAAACAAACAGATCCAGCTAAATTACCTTTCCAATATAGTAGAATGGGAACCAGGACAGGAAAATATCAGCAAAAAACTCAGCCACACTGAAGACTCCATACACCACCCAGTAGGTCAGCCATTTAGTATCATCATCTTTGGTGGCACTTTCAATGGCCTTAATCCTGGAAAGAGAGAGTATCATGTAAGATAAATAGTTTGATATATAAAGTCAACATTCCACTCAATCTTGAAAATGTCATCTCTTTTAAAACTTCAATCCTATGGAAGATTTTATCGGACTTTAAAATTTGTAACCCACAGAAAACAATCCACAGATGTGATATTTATTCTATCTGCAAATATGTATTTTTACATTTGTGATGTGTAAAATCATATCCACAAAAATACAGAGTGACTTCTACACACAAAACAGTTTTTACACATTTGCAGATTGCTTTCTGTCAATTTGTGGCCCATGTTACATTTGTAACTTCCTTTTTATGCATTTGTGGAATTTTGTCCAATGTGTACTGCGGGCATCTGTAAAAAAATATACACAAATATCTCACTACAAAAAACATGTATTTTTACATTTGTGTTGTGTAAAATCATATCCACAAATTATGCACAATTATGTACAATTTACTCTGTACACACTTATTTTAATTTTACTTTCAAAGTGTTATTTACGCATTTGTGAATCAATTTTTATGCACAAAACAGTTTTTGCACATTTGCGGATCATTTCCTGTCAATTTGCAGGTCACATTACACGTTACATTTGTGACTTCCTTTTTACGCATTTGTGGCCAGCAGGTGGCGGTAGCGACATTGCCTCTCATGAGTTGGAAGAATATCCACTGCAGTACCCAGGGTCATCTGTAGGAGACAACAACTTCACTTCTGCTTCTGCTGGACCACTGGACTCTACTCAGTCTAAATTTTTCTGCACAAGTGTATATAGTTTACTATTAAATACTTTATCACTGTATTTGTTTTACAATTATATTTAAATAAATAGACTACATTTGAAAATACTGTTGTACCTACTGTTTGTAAGAGCTATTGTAAACCCTATGTATAAGGTTACGGTCCTCAAAAGTACAGTCAATGTCCATTTTCCGTTGAGCTTTTGCATGAAAAACTGTATTTTTTTGTAAGGCTCACGAGTATGGTTTACATGACACCTCAATCCTTGGAGATCTATCTTGGGGTGCCGTTCCCAACCACCCAAAGACTGGCATTACTGGGGGACCTCTAAAGCTGATGATACACAGGGCAACTTTTTGAGCAATGTTGCTGGGCAATCTTGCTAGTGGCAAGTCCGACTATGTTTTGAATGGATAGCGGCGATGTGGGGCGGGTGGCGGAGTGGTGTGGGAAGGGGATTACCGTAGTAATCTATACTCATTACCATTGAAGACAACGTTGCCCTGCACGATTGCTCTAAAAGTTGCTCTATGTATCATCAGCTTTAGACAACATGAGCTGCAATGTTCACTTTTTCAGACTAGCCCTATTGCAGCTAATAAATGAATAGCCATTTGCTGGACCACCAGGGGTCCTTAAGGGTAATAAATAGTAAATTTACTATTATAGTTTTCACCATAATTCCATCCATAAGTATCACAATGACAGAATGTATGACTATTTGGGTCATGGGTTTCATACACTTTCTGTAATAAGACATCTAAAAGCAAAAATCCTATCTTACTGTAAATGTCCCCACCCCTTTTCAACACAAAGTTAAGCCGTTGCACACAACCAGGGATGGAAAGAGTACTACAATATTGAATTCAAGTAAAAGTATGCTTACTTTGAAGAAATTTCACTAAATTAAAAGTACTTAAAAATGTACTTAGACAAAAGTATAAAGTTAAAATGTACTTGAATGAGTAAACTTTACTGCTTGACATTTTAAAAAGGAAAAGGTATTATATGATGAAGGGCCTATGCGATATGATGATAAATACTGTTTGACGCAAAACATCAATAGTTTTAAATTATGCTCTATCATTTATTTTGTTGTGTCGCAAATTCAGCACTTTACAAGGGGAAGACGTTTTGCACAGTTACTTTTACGTTGGATATTCCACAGACATCTGTCGAATATCTAACATAATCAGAGTTGTAAAGTAACTAAGTACAAATACTTTGTTACTGTACTTAAGTACAGTACTGAATTTGTACTTTACTTGAGTATTTAAACTCGTTGCAACTTTTACTTTCACTTTGCTACATTTATAAGCCAAATAACTTTTTACTCCATTACATTCTGCACGAGACCTCGTTACTCACCCAAAAAAAAGCGAAAAACGCCTGCAGCGCGTCTGAGTGGAGCAGCAGTGAAAATAAATATGACTGACAATGTCGACTCAGTGCTAATCAATTGCCCCCAGCTGATGCGACACCGGCATGCGCAGTGAAGTCACTCTCGCACAGAGCTGGAGGTCCCCGCCTCACTCTTGTGTCAAAGCTGAAAGCGAGTGTTTACAACTTTGATGAGATGATGAAGAGGGACTATCGTTCTGGGCACAAGAAGAGAAAAACTAAATGCAGCAGTCAGGTAAACTTGTGTTCTCTCCTTTCAAAGTCGGATGTCAGCAGATAACAGTCATGTTAGGTAAATGTGCAGCTGCAGAGAATCCGTCTGTCTTGCTAACTCAGCTGAGCAGTGCATCTTTTGGACTGTCTGTGTCTTGGTTGCTTGCTAGACTTCTGAACAATGTTGGAATGAAATACAACTATTTTTTATTTATTATTTAATAAACTGCAGCACTGAAACGGTAACCTTGTCTCATGTGAACATGCGCTCATTTGAACGTGCACGAAATGAAACTTAGGCATTCCAGCAAGAAACATCTGCGGGACCAGTCCAGACCATAGGTCCAGACAACAAATCGATGTGATGACACTCCTCAGGTGCACATCATTTTAAAACAAGACAGTGATTATCTGTCAAGATGGAAAGCATTGGATTGACTATTAACTATTAAAATGTTGATTAAAGGGGCATACTGAGTGATATCAGTAAATAACAAGCATCACATATTCAGTGAATTCTTAGTAAACATAGTATTTTATATTTGAAAATGTATTTAAGGAAATCTAGGAGAGCCAGTTTGAATGGGCCTGATGGAGCTGATAACAGTAATATCTTGCAAGCAGGGGCGGACTGGCACAAAAACTCAGGCCGGGAATTCCCCAGACAGACTGCACAGACCCAGTCCAGGCATCGTTAGCAAGTTCCACAGAGTCAGGTGAAGTACAGGCAGCCTCAGCCAGTACGAGCACAGCCAGAGATGGACAGCTAGCATCAGATACATGCAGCTCAGACCCTAATGGAACAGTTGCTGCTCCACCAAATGACCCAGCAGATTGGCCCCCAGTCTTATCAGACTTCATGAGGACTAAGTTAGCGCGCAGAGGTCCATTCAAACCAGCACTGGACTTTTCTAGAAGAGGTTTCCATTCAGGTGAGACTGACTGTTTTAATGATGGTTGAAATGAGAGCACTGCGGTGTCAGGTGTGACTGTTCAGCAATGCATAGATGGAAATAGCAGGGGTGTCGGGTCACGAATCCCCCCCCCCCCCCATCTGAAGGTTGTCCCAACCCCGAAAAATCATTGTGTCACAGAAATTTCATACATGTAGGTAAAACGTGACACGGGGGCTGCTGCCGTTGAAGGTCACTTCCTATTGCCAGTAGGTGGCGCTATGACTATGGGTGAATGTTGTCTTGTACACGTGTTCAGGTCGGGACTCTTATCAAACATGCAAAATCTGGAACAGATGTGAGCATGTACAGTCAAGTTACAACAACTTCCTGTGTCATGGCAAAGAGTTTAACTTTGCCACGCCACACCGTTAACTGCAAAGTCACAAGTTTTACAACATGGCTTCATCAACGTGTTAAGGGTTTTCTGGGACAGATTTGAAGTTGATAGTATGTCCAACCTGCTTGGAGTAGTACATTACAGCATAAAAGGTGTCATTTCCTGTTGCCAGCAGATGGCGCTATGACTTTGAGTGAATATTGGCACATGGATGTGTTCAGGGCGCGACTCTTATTATACATGTAAAATTTGGTGCAGATGTGAGCATGTATACTGAAGTTATAGCAACTTCCTGTTTCATGGCGAATCGTCGATTTTTGAAAGCACGTCATGGGCAAACTGGTCGGCTGACAAGATATCGATATAAACTTACATTTTTAAACGGGCAAATTTCTAGGACTACTAAATCGTAGCTTCAGAAAATGTAAACAAATCATCCGTCTCCATGACAACCTGTCCCGTCTCCTTGACTACCAGCAAAGTTAATACTGTAACATAGCTTTTTTGACAAAATCCTGTTATTAAAATAGGCTTTATATACTTTTTGTCCAGACGAGCTATACCATACATTGTGCACTTACCGTCAGAAGACCTCTAACATCAGTGACCACCCATGGGTGGGCTTGTGTCACCCAATTTATTTAGATAGACCACATAACAACAAAGCGGGATGCAATTGACAGCCGGTATGCGACAATATAAAGTGCTGTATGCATGTTGCTTCTAAGGCAAAAAAAACATTAACCTCATTTTCCCTAACAAGTTGGGCAGCATTTGTTCATTGTGCCCAGAAATGCATTAACCTCAACACTGCAGATTGTTTAATAGCAGAAAAAGCCATAGAAACATTTAACTTAACAGAGACCAAAATGTGCCAGTTAACGTGGGATTCCACAGAGAATGCTACATGCTTTTCACCAACAAAGACCACACTGCAAGAGCGTGTAGGAAGAAACTGAAGGTTTGTATCAAATCCATCAATTCTACTCTAATTCTCTATTAAAATAATTTTGTGTTGGTGCATCATGTAGGCTATGTGTGTCTGTGTATTCTTATTAGATTAAACATGTATGTTAAATAAACCTCACACTACCAGTGAATCTTAATTACACAATGTCATTTTCAATTAATGTATATATTTGAATACTTTGTATCTTAAAATGTGTATTGAAAAGTTGGACATTTAACAAGAGCAAAAAGCATTGATTCAATATGACATTTCAGTGAATAAGGTAGGCTATTGGCCAGTATTTATGATCAAATAATGAATTGAATACAAAAGTTGTTTTTTTAGGAATGTTTTGTTTGAAACAAAGTCATTACATGGTATTCTTCCAAATCAGTGTGATTGCTAGATTAAACGTAACCACCTTTGATAAACACATACTTTGTCCCCTTTGTTCTGTCCATTACCTGGCGTCTCATCATCATGTAGATAAAGCCCAAATTCTGCCATAGGAAGTCAGTGATCACACTGCATCCAAGGTTCAGGTTTTGCGTTTTGCGTCAGGTGGCCCAAGCCTCCCAAAAAGAGCTTCCCATCTCTTGCCTGTTGGATGCCTAATATGCAGAAAGACATCTGCCCAAAAATTCTCGAGAGGCAAATCCAGAAAGCAATCCCTGTCGGGCAGGCTACAACCATTTGTGTAAGTCAGTGGTGGAAGAGAGGTTGCTAAGAAACCGTGAGATGTTAAGACTGTCCTGGCTAAATGGCCTTTTTCAGAAAATAGTTAATGAAAAAGAAGGTGTTGACATTTCATCTTACAAAGCTTTTACCTTAAAAGCCAGACTTCAAAAGTCACATCCATTTTAGAGATTTGAAATCCTCAACAAATTATTTAGTGTTTGTTGATGTTTTAACTGCTAATGAAGTAATCCATGATGAAGCTACACAGCCATCATCATCAGACCATAGTGAAGATGACACAGAACCAAGTCATGTTGGAGCAGGGCAAGGAACAAAAGACTAGACTTTTGTATCATGCAGCCATGTAACTCAGGGAGATAATAGAGGCCAAGTGCAAAGCTACTCCCAAACTGCCATCGCCACCCACAGCACAAGACCTTCAAATGGACACTGCCTCAAATCTGGTACTAGATGAATTATACAATGTCGTGGCTTGGACACACATGACTACAGAATTTAGAACTGATGGTTTTGTGTGCCAATGTTAGTGTGGAGAACAATCAATAATAGCTTGGATTGTGTCAGAATATCATGAATCTTGCAATGAGAGAACGCTGGCTCATGCCAAAGCATTCCTCCTTAGCCATGGCTGTACGACATACAACAGGATCAGCTGATAGGAATACTGAAGAGTCTAGGACACTGTTCCTCCAACTCACAAGTACTGGAACATGATACCGCTCAACAGAGCTGCAATTGCAAAGAGATGATACATACATCAGTGATGTGTCTACTTCTGAGACAGTATCTCTGCAGAGAACAAGGAAAAGGTCTCTTCAACCACCTCCCACCCATATTGACACCTACATTATAGGAAAAAGCACCAGTCCAAAACCTTTTGGATCAGAAGTTGAACTGGGACATGAGAAATACATGTAAAGAAAGGACTCTGCACGAAGACTGGATGGTGCCTAATTTTTCATGAAGACTCAAGAAGTCCATAGCAGTGTTCTATCAGGATGGACTGGTCACAATACAGTGCTACAGAGAGGTATGATTCCACCGCAGTCCACCACATTATTGGCTACCTGCCTGTCATTGATGCCAGTCCATAAGACCTAAACACAGCACACACCATGCTCAATTGTTCCACAGAAATAGCAGACAAACGGGAGCTGAATGAAATTGTGTTGGTAAGGGATCAGGCCATATACGCAAAAGCACAACAAATTTGTTGGATGAACACCACATTTATGGAACAACTCATCCTGAGAATGAGGGAATTTCATACAGCCAAGATTAGTTGATGTAATCGACAACGTCAATTATAAATATTTGTCAACGTGAAATTTCATTGTCGACGTGTTGTTACAGAGATGCCACTTAAGAGAGAGATAGCAATCTTCTTATTAAGAACATTTCTGGTTGTTCATTTCTAACTGCAATGCACTACAGGAAAGGCTGGGGGCCGTATTACTTTCACTGTCTACCAAGACTACTTGACTGTAAGACTACTCACGAAGAAGAAGCATTCATGCAAGAAGCGGAAAGCGACGGAGTATTGGAGAAAGAGGCCAACAGCAGAAGGTTTTTTGTTTTTACAAGTTTTGTACGCTATTTCATCACTAAATATACTTTTGAGAAGTTTTTAGGAGAGAAATCAACTGTGTAGAACAGTGGTTCTCAACCTTTTTTGGGCCAGCGCCCCCTATCCATTATCCAGGTCCCTCACCGCCTCCCATCAAAAAGATGTTTGCTATGTGCCCTGAATATTGTTGAAACACATAATTGAATGACAAACAACATATTCATTACTTTCCCAGGTAACAAAAAAGCCATTTGAAAAGTAATTATATTTAACTAATGAGTGAATGTTCCTCCAGCTGTATTCACGAGGTAGAGAGAGACAGAGTGATGAGCGAGAGGATGTGCTGCGCGAATACTTGCTGCCTGCAGCTTGCAATCAACTACGCCTATATAGGCCTAGTAAAAAAAATGAAAATCAATATTCAGAATCTCTCCCACTATCTGTTTACATGTAAAGAAAAAAAGTCGTAATATTAGGAAACTAACGTCATTAGCCTATTTAAAGAGAATTCATAATATTTTACTACATGCCCTATGCTGCATCATGTTACTGATTTGCTGGAAGTTTCCCCTCGACTGTCAGAATTAGATACAGAACTGGATGAGACGACTAGGTGCTCATGCTGGGGGAAAACGAAACTAACCGACAACAACTGTGATCAGGCAGAAATCTCACAGCAAATGTTAACACGTTAACTTCAGCATCTCTGATAAAGTGCCGCTTACAATCCCCAACAGAGCAAGACAGGGCTTCAGTTTTGAACATTACAATTTTATAGCCTACTGAAACTACTGTACATGTCCGCTTTGGCACAAACTGTCTGTGACTCACAGCGCGAGGTGGGTCCACGTCACTCGCTGGTGTCGCAGTGAAGTTTCTTTCAGGGTGAGTCCGACAGCAGAATATCCCTCTTGTAAATGTGTAACCACTGTGATAACAAGACGTTCAAGCTGTATTCCTCAGAGAAATAAACTTTTCCACGGTAATACCAAGAAAGAGAGCGTCAGTTTTCCAGAGTTTACACAGTAAACGCCATGTGGGTAAAATTTTACAGATGATTCTCTGACCATTCCCGTGAAGGCAGCACGGAGCTGCACCACAAGTAACTGACAGAGAAAAAATACGCAGTGGACTAAGTTGGCAGGTTTTAATGTTGCAGACCACAGTTTTTTAGCAAGTGGTTTAAAGTTTAAACTCGTATTGTTGTGAATCTTTGGTGTAAACTCGCA